>NC_041384.1:5556494-5580427 GCF_002162155.2 Triticum dicoccoides | reverse complement strand
CTGTGTCTCCTGTCTGCCCAGGACGAAAAGCCCATTTTCTATCATGATTTTTTGTCATAGAAGTAGGAGCCCACCACATCTATGATGATACCGGGTTTTGTCACAATTATCGTCATAGAATTGTCATATGTATGACAGAAAAAAAAATTTCGTTCGGCCCAAAATGTCACGGATGTGTCTTTTTCTTGTAGTGACACAGGCGGAGATGCACTCTTCGACCGCAGCAGCAATGATCTCCGGGTCAGCAACGGTGACGGCAGTCGGGCAGGAGGCCCTGTGCGGCCGCCGGCTCAAGTTTTATCTGATCTATTTGATGCGTTGGCTATGCTCATGGAAGAGGCTAACCCGGCAGATCAGGATGCCCACAACATGGAAATTACAAAGATAAAGGATCAGATCACCCAGGCCAAGGCCGATTTGGCGGCTAAGGAAGTAAGGATGACTGCGGAGCGGGCCGCTTTGGACGCACAGGGTTATCGGCTTATGCTGGATCAAAACGCATCGCATGAAGTCCTGAAGAGGAGGCACCGGTCCCGCCTACCTCCGGTTTACGATTCTAGGAACCTCTTTAACACCCCAGGAGCGGGGACCAGTAACCCGCCGGTAGCAAACCGGGCGGAGGCACCTGGAGCGGGTGCGCCGGTTCAGCCACGTTTGATGGATCCACCTCGGCAGAACAACATTGTGTCTCAGCCCGTCCCAATGCCGCCGGGTCATTATTCTACTCCAATGGACAATCTCGTTGCTGCCGCTTCACGACTGGAGGCCATCCCGATTGAAGGTGATTCTCCGATGGCTGTTGAGACGCGCCGGGATAAGGAGCTTCTTCGGATAGCCTTGGTTCAACAGGAAGCGTATTCATACAGCCGTGATCGAATTCATTCCACCCCTCGTCCAAGCCAGAGATACAGCAGGCGTATGGATGAACCACCCGTGTCAATAAACGCACGGAACCGTGAAGCGCCCCGTGGCAACAACCCGGCAGGTGGTGCTGGTGATGCTCAGGAGGTGGTAGACCGGGCCCGAGCGCGTAGGGAGGCCGAGTTAGCAACGTAGTATGAAGCTCGTCAGCTTACTCGGGTTCGTCCAACCACATCAGTCGAGCCAGGAGTTACCTCTAGTTCTTTGGGGGTGTTGTGCCTTGTCCCAGCATTACGCAATGTGCGCCTGCCCAAGGATTTCAAGGGCCACCGTAAGGTGCCGAATTACACTTCCGATTTATCTCCAGAAATATGGGTGGAAAGCTATGAGGTGGCCATGGAGATGCTTGATGTGTATGATGCGGCATGTGCGAAATATTTCACCATGATGCTAGAAGGAACGGCCCGTACTTGGTTAAAAAGTCTACCGGCTAACTCTATCAGTTCATGGGCCGAGTTGAGAGCCCGGTTTATCCAGAATTTTAAGGATACATGCAAGCAGCCTATGTTGATAGTAGACTTAGCTGCCTGTGTCCAGGAGGAAGGAGAGTCGACAACCCGTTGAGTGCACCGGGTCTCGAAAATTTTGCATTCGTCAGACCGCATCAATGCCGATACTGCAGTTCTAACCTTGGAAGGCAACTGCCGGTTTGAACCTCTGAAGTTGAAATTGGGACGGCTAAAGCGCCATTGCAATGATATGGGGACCCTCATGGCCGCGTTAGTGAAGTATGCCGACTCTGATAGTACCAGGGATCCCGAGTATGATGATGATAAAGCAGGGAAGGGAAAAAGAGCGGCAACACCAGCACATAGGACAAGGGCCAGCGACGAAAGGGTAAACCGCCCAATCACAGCGGAGCGCCTAATCCTAACCCGGACCGCCTATCTTACCTATTGAACCAGCCCTGTCCAAAACATGGGACGAAGGAGATGCCGGCCACACACCTCTCGAAGGACTGCTACATCATGCAAGAGTTCAAAAATTCTAATGATTTCCGGTATGATCACGGACCAGGTGGCGGTTCAGGCTCCGGATCTCATGGGCCTGGTTATGGTGGAGGAAATTCCAGTTCAAGCTTCAATGGTAATCAGGGTGGACACAACAATCAAGGTAATCAGGGCAGTCCGGGTGGCTACAATCAGCAGCAGCAGCAATCGGGTTATCAGAGCAACCCGAAGCAGTTAAACAGTGGGCAGTATCATGTCTTCTCCACTAGTTTAGACAAGCGTGACCAAAAGCTTCATAAGAGGGCCGTGAACTCCGTTGAACCAGCAGTGCCCCGTTACTTGTGCTGGTCCAAGCACCCAATTGTATGGAGTAGAAAGGATCATCCACCCCGGGTTGACAATCTGGGTCATCTAGCATTGGTGGTGGCACCTCAGGTGGGATGTTATAAGTTCATCAAGGTACTCATGGATGGAGGAAGCAGTATCAATATCCTTTACTATGAAACCTTCCGTCGCATGGGGTTAACCGATGAAAATCTTAAACCGTCCAATACGGTGTTCCATGGTGTAGTGCCTAGTAAATCAGCGTATCTTGTTGGTAAGATAGATCTGGGGGTGGCTTTTGGAGATGATCACGATTCCAGATCAGAAACGTTGACCTTTGAAGTGGTGAAAATCAGAAGTCCGTATCACACCCTGTTTGGACGGCCGGCTTATGCTAAATTTATGGCACGACCCTGTTATGTTTATCTGCAGCTCAAGATGCCGGGTCACAAAGGAACCATAACCATCCATGGAAGCCGCAAGATCACTCTGGAGTGTGAAGAAGGTGATGCGGCCTATGCTGAGTCGGTTTGTGCCACAGAAGAGTTAAAATTTTACAAAGATAATGTTGATCCGGCAGATATGACTTCATTGAAGAAGCCAACTGCAGAGCATGATCCGGCCCTGAAGTTTAAATTGGCCGCTGAGACTAAGCTTGTTGACTTCGTACCTGGCGATTCGTCCAAGCAGTTCAGCATCAGCGCAAACTTGGATCCGAAAATAGGAAAGCGCGCTCATCGAGTTCATCCGTGAGAATCGGGACATCTTTGCGTGGAAGCCTTCTGACATGCTAGGTGTACCGAGAGGACTCACTGAGCACACTCTTAATGTTGATCCTAAGTATAAACCGGTGAAGCAGTTTCTCCGTCGGTTCAATGAAGAAAGACGCAAAGCTATTGGAAAGAAAGTGGCCAGGCTCTTAGCGGCTGGATTTATCGTTGAAGTTTTCCATCCTAAATGGTTAGCTAATCCGGTGCTGGTCCTTAAGAAGGACGACACATGGCTAATCCACCGGTTCTTGCTGCTCCGGTTGATAAGGAACCATTGTTGTTATATGTGGCAGCTAACGCTCGAGCAGTCACCGTGGATATTGTGGTGGAGCGCAAGGAGGTAGGCAAGGAATATCTTGTTCAATGTCCGGTTTACTATATCAGTGAGGTGCTTATTGAGTCCAAGCAAAGGTACCCACATGGCAGAAGTTGGTGTATGGAGTTTTCATGGCAAGCCGGAAGCTTAAGCGGTATTTCCAAGGTTATCCCATCACAGTGGTCAGCTCTGCTCCTTTGGGAGATATAATCCAGAACAGGGAAGCAACTGGCCAGATTGCCAAGTGGGCTATAGAGCTTGGGCCTCATGGGTTGAAATACATACCTCGCACGGCGATCAAGTCTCATGCACTTGTGGATTTCATCAACAATTGGACAGAACTGCAAGCACCTGAAGAGAAGCCGGATCACACTTATTGGACTATTCATTTTGATGGGTCCAGGCAATTGGAGGGCTCGGGGGCTGGAGTCATATTAACTTCCCCACAAGGTGACAAGTTTTGTTATGTTCTCCGTTTAATGTTCCCTTGTACTAACAATGCAGCTGAGTATGAAGCTTTACTCCATGGTCTTCGGATGGCTAAGGAGATGAATCTAAGCCGAGTTAAGTGCTTCGGTGACTCGGACCTGGTAGCTCAACAAGTGTCTGGCACTTGGGATTCCAAGGATCCGCTCATGGCAGCATACCGTCGTGAGGTGGATATTGTTGCAGGCCACTTTAAAGGTTATCAGGTGGATCATGTGGACCGACGGAAGAATGAAGCGGCGGACGCTTTGAGCCGACTGGGTTCTCAATGTAAACCGGTCCTGCCTAGTGTCTTCTTGGATGTTCTGCATAATCCGTCCGTCAAGCTCCCTGGTGAAGAGGATTTGGCTATTCCTGATCCGGAAGCTCAGTTGGTGGCGGCCCTTCATGTTATCCCAGATTGGACAGTTCCTTAACTGGCGTATATGAACCGGGGCGAGTTGCCAGAGGATGAGACTCTGGCCAGGCAGATAATCCGGTGGTCCAAGCCCATGACTATTATCAATGGAGAGTTGCATCACTGTTGTGTGACAGGGGCATTCCAGCGTTGTGTGTCTCCTGAAGAAGGCTGTGAAATTTTGCGTGAAATTCATGAAGGAGACTATGGTCATCACGCCGGTTCAAAATCTTTGGTGGCCAAAGCGTTTCGTCATGGGTTTTATTGGTTGACAGCTCATGTTGATGCTGAGTACTTCGTCAGACGTTGAGATGGCTGTCAGAAGTTCTCAAGACACGCTCATGTACCGGCTCAAGAATTGAGGATGATTCCAATTACTTGGTCATTTGCAACATGGGGGCTGGATATGGTTGGGCCTTTCAAGAGGTCCAACGACAAGAAGACCCACCTTCTGGTGGCGGTTGACAAGTTCACAAAGTGGGTAGAGGAAGAGCCTGTTAGCAAGTGTGACGCGGCCATGGCGGTTCAATTCATCAAAAAGGTGATTTTCCGGTTTGGCTTTCCACATAGCATTATCACTGACAATGGCACCAATCTGTCCAAGGGTGCCATGAAGGAGTTCTGTCAACGTGAGCATATCCGGCTTGACGTATCATCAATGGCTCACCCACAGTCCAATGGTCAAGCAGAGAGGGCCAATCAAGAGATCTTGAGAGGCATCAAACCCCAGCTTATGGTTCCTTTGCAACGGACGCCGGGTTGTTGGGTGGAGGAGCTACCTTCAGTGTTATGGAGCATCAATACCACGCCCAACAGGTCCATAGGATACACACCGTTCTTCATGGTTTATGGAGAGGAGGCAGTTCTTCCTAGTGACATCCGTCACGGCTCACCCCGTGTAGCGGCATATGTTGAAGCGGACAATGAGAAGGCACGGCAAGAAGCTCTCGACCTGTTAGATGAGGAGCGTGACATAGCGGCCGTCCATTCGGCGATTTACCAACAAGATCTGCGTCGCTACCATAGCCGCCGGGTTAGAACGAGAACCTTTCAAGAAGGAGATTGGTGCTTCGGCTCATCCAGGATCAGACGGATATGCACAAGTTATCCCCACCTTGGGAAGGACCTTTTGTGGTCAGCAAGAATCTACACAACGGGTCATACTACCTAATCGATGTTCGAGAGCGCAAAGACTCACGTAAGTCGGAGGAGGAGACCAACCGGCCATGGAATATTGCTCATCTTCGGCCCTACTATACTTGAGGTATAGGCTCTGCTTATGTACATATTATGACAATGTATATATTATGATCAATACAATAAACCGGAACCTCATCTAAAGCGGGGTCTCTGTTATTTTTACATCATGTGTGGTTACATGGAGCTTCTGTTCTTAAAGCGGCATCTGGTTTACCCCTTGATTTAGCTTCTCAACAGCTTTATATTATATCACTTGGGGGCTTGGTCATATCCGAACCATAGCGACACCTTTTGATAGGCGCAATGCCACAGCATCACTTGGGGGCTTGGTCGTATCCGAACCATAGCAACGCCTCTTGATCAGCGCAAAGCCACAGCATCACTTCGGGGCATGATCGAACCCGAACCATAGCTACACCTCTTGATCGGCGTAATGCCACAACATCATTTGGGGACCTGGCTGACTCGAACCATAGCTACACCTTTTGGGGGATTGGTCATGTCCGACCATGGTAACACCTCTTGATCGGCTTAAAGCCTCGATTACAATGGTTTTTATTTCTGCCTTTGCTTGCGTTATGTTCTCTTTTTAATGAACATTTTTTGCTGCTTTTTCAAACCGACATTGTTAATCCGGTTCGACTGTCAATTGCAAATTGACGGTACACGGTCAAATCTTAATCCGGAGACTATCTGCCCAGTCCGATTTTATGTTGCCATCTTATTATGGAGTAAACCGGTGTTTATCATAACCCAGAACGGTTTACATTGTAAACCGGCCTTATATTAACAGGAGCTGTTTTCTCCTCCAAAGTTTGGGTTATCAGCCCCGCTACAAGGTTGGCCAGCCAACACCATGCCTGACGGTGGCAGGTATTATATATTTCCATATTTGGTTATATGTTCTAACCAAAGTTATCATCTTCGGTTTTATATACATGAGTATCTTGACCCGCCCGGTGGTAAACCGCCAGGGCGTTTTAAGCTTCTTGATTGCAGAAACAGCTTGAATAGATGAATATGGATATCATATCTTAGGTATTACGAATCAAACAGGCATCAGTTAAAGATAAATATGCACGAAGGCATACCAGACCAAGTATGTCAACTAGCCAATTACAAGGCGTTCCAGTGCCCAAAAAGATCATTGTTTTTATCAAATACATGTCACAGCATGTAGTATTCTAAACCGGCCTCCGGTTCATGCTTGGTCACCGGCTTGACCTGACGGTTGCGGATCATCTCGCGCCGGTTCAACTTCTTCCTCCCTACCCAGTGGCTGGAAATCAACAGTTGCCCAGTTGATCCCAGTTAAGGCTTGAAATACAGCTTCATCACTTATCAGCAGGGACGGTTCAATGTCAGGAGCGTAAGTGTGCTTACGGATTGGCGGGATAAGATTCTCAGCTTCAGGAATTGGTACATCAACCCGCTTGTTTTTATCATCATAGTTGGAATGATAGTGGGAAAGATCCGCCTCTTCAACCAGTTGACAAGCCAGAGGGCGCACTTCCCGGTTTATGGTTCGGAGATCCTCTTCATCAAATTTTGTCCCTTCTTCCTTCAAGATGGGATAGCCTTGGGCCGCTTCAACAGGATAAAATTCAGGCACCCACGCTTTTTCCTGGATTAGGGCGGTCAAAGCACCCGTTCTAGCAGCAGATTTCTTCAGCTCTTCAACCTGGGCAGGGAGCATAGATAACCTTTCAATGGTATCTTTGATCAAGGTGGGCGATGAATTTTCGTGGGAAGCAGTGTAGATGATCCGTTGTGCACCAGAGTACAGTTGCTCTATCAGAGTGTAGGCAGCTTTTAACTTCTTCCGCACATACGATCCCAAGTGGCCAATATGAGTTCCTGTATCATTGCAAGGGTTAGTAAACCGGCAGCTACATGACAAGGTCTGCTCAATTCAGAAAACAAGGATACCTACCAAATACAGCTGCAGTCATGGCATGAACCTGTCGCTTCATGCTGGTCAATTCATCAACAACCGGTTTAAGAGCGGCTTCTGCTTTTTCAGCCCTTGCGCTAAAGCGGATTTCTCAGTCGTCCAATCCGCCCGCTCTTTGTTGAAGCCCTCTTTAATTTTTTCCATAGCGCTCAAAGCGCTGGTCAGTTCTTCCTTTGCCTTGGAGGTTTCTGCCTGTTGCGACTTAAGGTTTTCCTACAGGTCGGCGGTTTAATTTTCTCTCTTGCTCAGCTCAGCCTGCATAGAGATAGTTATATGATGAAATGACAGTACAAATTTGAAGTACCAACCACATAACAAGTTATGCCCTTGGTACTTGGGGGCTAATGCATATTTGCTCTTCATTGTACAATTTCTACAAAGTCCCAAGCTCAATACAAGTATTCAACTTGGCACTTGGGGGCTAACGGCTATTTATTCAAAGTCTACTGATACAGAAATTTTCTTTTATAAAGTCTCGGTTTATCTTTATAAAGTTAAACCGGCCCTTGGGGGCTACGTCAGCAAGGTTAAAGATGCAATTGAGGTTCACATTGAATACTTACTACAAGTCCCGGTTTAAGTTGATATCTTAAACCATCACTTGGGGGATATTGGAGTTGATAAGCTATGAAATAAGACAAGCAGAGAAGCATATAGGAAGTTACCTTATATTTTTCCTTCATCATATTGACCATACCGGCTTCATAATCGCGGCTGGTGTACAGCCGGTTCAGATAGCCAGAATGGAGATCTTGACCATTCAGAGCAGCATATGTTCACAAATCAGCATTCCATTTGCCTTTGCCAACCGCAGAGAATTCCTCTTTGGCAGTATGTCTTGACAAAGCAACATGATTACTTGGTTCAGTATGGCCAAAGCCAGTAATAAGGACATCATCATCTTTTTCTTCACTGGTTTGTACTGGGGTCGCCGGTTTTTCAGTATTCTTTGCTGGACTAGCCGGTTTATCAGTCCAGATAGAGCTGGTCGGCTGATCAACAGGGCCTGTGGTGTCAACCTCTGCCTGTTCAGCAACAAAGTCATGGTCTTGTGGTGGTGGGTCATTCAGCACATCATCAATGTTGGCATCTGTAGGATCTGGTATTCTCTCCGGTTTAGCAGATGTATTTTCCTCTGCGTTTTGTTCAGGCGAGCTTTCTTGCTTGGTCTGGGTTTGGCACTGAGAAAGTCAAGCATGAAGGTCAATATAACGTATAAAATACATGTTAAAGATAAGGCAAGTGAACAACTTACCCAATGACCCTTTTGAGAGGTGGAAGATTGTTAGCTGACGACTCACCAGAGGAGGAATGAGAAGTGCCCTAATAATTGGAATCAGACGGATTAAGAGGTTGACGAAAACAACCTGCTTTAGGGCATGAAGTGACAAGGCAATTAGAGACCTCTGAACGGCGTTTTTGAACCGGACTGTTTGGTAAACCGGCGGAGGTAGCTACATGGCCGCTGTGCCGGGTCGTGCGGCGAGCTTCGTGCTGTTGTGTCTTCACAGGAAAGTTTGGATCCAAGTAAGCAAGAGGATGAGAAAATTTAACTTTCCGGTTTGCCCGACGGGTCTTTAGTGAAGGCAAAGGGTCTGAATCGGAGGAAAGAACGATTACCTCTGCAGCATCGGCGTAACTGAATTCAGCGTCGTCCTGGCAATAATCATCATCAATAAGGCGTATGAAAAATAAGCCAAGTGAGTCAAGTTCTACCTCAAGATCCGGGTTACCCACATCATCGTCAGCCGGTGGATTGGAGGATGCAGTGGTTCTCTTCCTGCTAGCAGGCTTCTTCACAGATTTGGTCTTTTGCCGGGTTGGCTTCACCGATTTATCTTGTGAAGGTTTCTTGTTCCAGAACGGATCATCGGCCTGTCAAAAATAATAACATTTTCAGATAATATTTGGACAGAAGCAATTTCAGATATGCAGATGGTATGATTCTTACTACTGGCGGTTTGTTGATGGCGCAAAAGGGGAGTAGGCCGGTTTGAGCACAAACATCCTCCGGTTCATTCAACATATTTTTCACAGCTTCAGTAACTTCATCCTTTGTAAGCTAGATATCAATGTGCCGTTGAGCATCCTTTACATCTCCTGTATACTCGCACATCAAACCGGGGCACTGGCTTAAGGGCAGTACGCTCCAAGATATCTAGCAGCGAGCAAAATCAACCTCTGCCAACCCGTTTGCCATGAAGGCCCTAAGCTTGGATAGTTGAGGAGCATATTTGCTTCTCTCCTTGGCAGTCACCCTTTGAGGAAAAGGGTGTGTATTGCTCAGACGTTCCGGACGGTAACCCGGCAGGGTATTTTCTTCAGAAGGAGAGGTGTCCTTGCAATAAAACCATGCCTAGTTCCATTCTTTGGGGTGGCTGTGAAGATTGGCATGAGGGAAGGTGACTTCTTTCCTTTTCTGAATCGCCATACCGCCCAGTTCTTTGTTGGGTCCGTCTTTGAATTTTGTGCGACAGTTCAGGTGAAAGCAGTCCCTAAATAGCTCTACTGAAGGTTCCTCCTGAAGTTAAACCTCACTGAAGACTTGAAAGTGGCAGATATTGGTTACGGAGTTAGGACCGATATCTTGTGGGCGTAGTTCAAAGTTGGCTAAGACATCCTATCCCGGAAAAACTTTGAACTGGGAGGGTTGAAGCCCCGGCTTAAATGATCAGCAAAAACAATAACTTCTCCCTCTTGGGGAGAAGGGGGACATTCCGTGCCAGGGACCCTCCAGTGAATGACGTTTTTCTCGCTTAAAGCGCCCGTTTTCACCAGATTATTCAGCTGGTCCTCAGTCACTCGAGAAGGGACCCAGTTGCACTCATACACTTGTCTGGCCATGGCAAGATCTACAATACTGTCGGGATACTGATCCACGGACACCTATGGGACCGGCGGACCGAGTCCCTTTCGGTTCGGCGGGGGTGGAGATCGCGCAAAGAGCAGATCGAGGCGAAGCACACGAGCAGTTTACCCAGGCTCGGGAGCGCAAAGTGCTACAGTACACTTCAGCAGCTAACGAGACCGACCGTGAGTGTTCTCTGAATTAGCTAAGCCCCCTCTACGTTGCGCATGGGCCTCCTTTTATATGCTCAAGGGGTCACCGACAGGTGGCAACGGAGACGAAGGGTAAAACTGGAAAGGTGCTGCGTAGGTACAGCCACCCGCTACAGTGTATCATACCTAACCCTGACGGCAGGGGACAAGGGCATTAAATGCCCGTCTGTGTCGCCTAAACAGTGCAAAAGGGACCGTCATGGATGCCACCGCTCGCCACGATGGCAAACTTGTCAGCGCCGCTTGCCACCGTGCGCCGCTGGCTGCATAGCCTCCCGCCACGTACGCCTGGAAGGGTCCCAGAGCGACACGTTGGTGGATGTGCTGGAGCGCGGGCATAGAGAGGTGGCTCATCACGGCAAGCGCCTTGCCGCGGTCGTTGTCTTGTCGCATCCGGGAGCTTGTCGCTCACCGGGCCTTGCCGGGACGCGTGGCGTGCCGCGGCAAGTTCCTTGAAGTGCCTTGGGTGGCCTTCCCGGCAAGCTCCTCTTGCCGGGGTCTTGGGATGCTTTTGTTAGCCTTCCCGGCAAGCTCCTGTTGCCGGGGTCTTGTCTTCTTGGCTTGGACACTTTGTTCTTGAATGGCTCCGAAGGAACCACGGAGGACCTTGGCGGTCACCCGGCAAGCCTTGCCGCGGGATGCTGCGACTGCCCATGCACAAGTTCGGGATACTAGGGTACCCCTACTCTAGTACACCGACAGGAGCCCCCGGGCCTGGGCCATACACGGTGCCGAGCGCTGTTGGGCCAGGCCCAAAACAGGGCACGGGCACGCGCGGCCTAGGTTATGCCGTATCTTACTCCGTATCCACCGCGCCCTCCCCGAAGGGCACGCGTTGAATGCGGCGTCGTGGGAGAGATCATGGGTGGTTTCGTTATTCGGAAATGCGGAACGCCCGCCCCCTCCCTCTTTATAAGCAGGGGAAACAGGGGCAGTTCGCCCACTCGCCCGTTGCTGTTCCAATCTCAGAAATCTCCGCCGCTCCCTCGCCTTCCCAAAGCTGAGAGAGAGAGAGCAGCACTCCGCCCCCCATCGCCACCAGCACCACCAACGCCGTCAACCTCCTCCACTGCTTTCGCCATGGCTCCAAAAGCCGACAAGGGGAAGGTCGTGAAGTCGACCGAGGCGCAGCGGCTCGCGGCGCTGCGGAAGGAGCGGGCCATCTTCCCCCCCCAAGCTTGGCGCGAAGGAGCTGAGGGAGAACTACTACCTTTTCTGGACGGCGGAGACGCGAGCGCATCCGCACACGAAGGTACTCCCCGCCGCCGCTTGGAAGAAGGCTCCGAATGGATACCCCTTCTTTGCATTGTTCTTCTACTGCGGGCTCTGCCCGCCTTTCTCTGAATTCTTCTGCGACATCATGAATACCTACGGATTCCACCTCCTTGACTTCACCCCGAATGCCGTTCTGACCATGGCAGTTTTCGCACATCTCTGCGAAAACTTTGTTGGAGTCCTTCCCAACGTAGCCCTCTTCCGCCACTTCTTCATTCCCCGAGTAGAGAGAGGGAGCCATTATCCGGCGGAATCGCCTGGATCTCGAGGGCCGGCAAGAAAGAAACCTATCTGGAGGGATAATTCCACGGCAAGTGGGAGGAGTGGAGAGCAGACTGGTGCTGGATTGACGAGGAGAACCCGCAGGCATTCACCACCCGGCGCCAAACCCCAGTAGCACGCGGCAGCGATTGGAGCGACGTGGACCCGGAAGATGACAGGCTGAAGATTGCCGTCACCAGGATCCTACGCCTCAGGCTTGCCAGGCTCACTGTAGGCGCTGTTGGCGCAGATTTCCTTCGCCGCCGCATCACCCCCCTGAAGGAGCGGGGGAGGCCCACTTGGGAGTTCAAGAACGCGGCAGACATCATGAGGCTGCGGTCGGGCCTCAATTTTAACTTCATAGTTCTGGAGCTCAATGCGATGCTCCAGGAGCTCTTCAAGTATGACCCCCAACATCCTGAGGTGTTCAGGTTGCCGGGGGCGTCGTTCCGTTGTGCAACATTTTCGCGCTCGACCGCATCCGTGCAATGATGCCGGAGTGCGACTCGCATGGAATTGTGCCAACTTGGCAGGAGCCTCCCTCCCCACCAAGAAGGCGTCTCCGCAAGGTTGGTGACGTGGCAGAGCAGCAGGCGAGCGAACAGCCGCCGCGCCGCGCAACACGCTCCACCGCGGCAAGCACTGTTGCCGCGGGAGCATCTCACGCTGCAACGACAACTGGAGCGGGGCCCTCCCGGACCACCGCTTCTACTCCAGCCGGAGCGGGATCATCTCAGACCACCGCCACTGCTCCCGCCAAGCGGCCAAGGGAAGCTACTCCTCCGCCTCCTCGCGCCGGACGTGAGCCAGACTTCGACTTCTCCGCGTTCAGCTCCGGCGAGGAAGAAGAAGAAGAGTAAGACTCCGTTGTTGTACTTGTAGTTCTTCAATCCTTGCTGTTTTGTCTTGTATCTGATTTGCTTTACTCTGAACTTGTTCCTTTTCAGGACTCTGGCCCAGAGAGCAGCAAAGAGAGCCAAGGCGCCGGTGATTATCATCGAGGATGAACCCACGGCGACAGAAGGGGATGCACCCGAGACAATCTTGCCGGACCCGGCAACTTTTCTCCAGAGCAGCCCCCAGCGTAAGTATACGGTTTACTTTCCGCTGTGAGCCGCGCATGGGTACTTGTCTTTGCTGATATCTGCTTGTTGACTTGTGTAGGAGCCAAGTAGCCCCACCAGGAGCCAAGGGAGAATCCCCCGACAAGGGAGAACTCTCCGGCAAGGGAGGGCTTCCCGGTAAGGGAGAAGTCTCCGGCAAGGGAGGGTTCTCCGGCAAGGGATAGCACCAGCGGCCCCCCGACGGCGGAGACCACGACTGCAGAACCTGGTGCAGGTACTCCTCTTGCTTCAAAAATTCCCTCGGGTTCTTCTTCTTTTGATCTTCTTCTTGTTGAATATTTGCTTGACTCTTCTCCCCTTTCCGGCCGTCAGACCCACCTGCTGCGGAGCAGATGGAGACCGAGGTTGCCGCCGAAGAAGCGGCCAGTGCTGACGATCCTCCCGGCGCAGAGGCCGCCAAGGCTGCCGCCGCAGCAACTGGCGAGGGGTCTGGTGATCGCACTGACGGCCCTGAGGCCGCAGGAGCGCCAGGCGCTGCACCGACCGCCGACCCGTCCGCCGCTGCCGCAGCGCCAGGCTCCGGAGAGCCCCAGCCAGGCGTCTACTTGAAGGCCGGCGAGGGCGTCTTCATCAACCTCCCCTGGGCGACAAGCTCCAGGGCGCCGGTCGAGGGGGAGATCTTCGACGGAGAAGTGCTCCCCTGGGGTGGGCGGCGGGGCGGAGGCGCGGTGGGGCGGTTGCTGGCGGGGCCGCGGCGGTGGAGCAGTGGCGGTGCGGCCGCCGAATCCCTGGGCGGGGGATGGCGCGGCTGCCGGTTCTCGGGGCGGGGGCGGCGCGGCGGTCGGAGCTCCTGCCAGATGTGGAAGGTTACGGGGGAGTCAGGGGCGTGGCGGCGGCGGGGGGAGGCAGGGCGCGGTGGCGGGTGGAGGCTGGGCATGGCAGTGTCGGGTGGGAGGCTGTCCGCGGCGGCAGGAGGAAGGCAGGGAGAGATGGTCGGGAATTTTGTAATGGGCCGTTCGGGAGGTGCATAGTGGGCAAGTTGGGTTCCTATTATTTGGATCTCTGGAACACCTCGCGGTCCCTATATAGGGCGCTGTGATCAGAATAACTATTTTGATCCCAGGATCAGAATAGTGTTACTTTATATAAATTTTTCCTACTACCGGGTGTAGTTACTCCCACTTTCGTTTTTTACGTTCTAGTTAGTATCTATCATATCGTAGAGTATGTACGCGTAGTATGTAGTATATGATAATATTTAGGTAGTATATATATACTACTTTTTTGATAGTATATATCAAATTTTGTGCATACTGCATTTCGCGTACAAATATGTACGTATTTCACAAATACAATAAAACTATGAGCTCGCTTGCAATTTTTTCATATAAATCACTTTGGAGTATTTTAGATATAGTATATGAACATACTAAAAATAATAAAGTAGAGGATATACTACCAAAAGGTAGTATATGAGAAGTGGGTGTAATTACACCCAGTAGTAGGATATATATATATAGGGTCGCGCTATTCGTCACCCTGGGTGAGCAATTCTTATTCCTCACCCCATACCATCCCACGGCCAAAACTTTAGCAGGTAAGAAATAAACTACTTGAGGTAAGATTAAACAAGGAGGAGGAAACTGACCTTCCACCGCAAACGAAGGTGGGTGAGGTAATCTTACGCTACTAAAATACAAATGATGGTGTTGTAATTTTACGGCAATGTGTAGGGAGACATTACCGACATTTTTTATACAATAACACTGCGCTCCAGAACCATTGCCGTAAGAAACAATAGACTTGCAAGGTAAATTTACCTCGTGCACATAATTCTGCACGGGCTGCATCGCATGACCCTTTTCGTGTCATGTCGATTTCTTTAAATATCTTCTTCCACTCCCAGAGTAAGAACGAGGCAAATTGGATGGCCGAGACTTCTCTTTACAATTGCTTCAGATCAAGGCTAATGCATACGTACTAAGTTTTTCTTTTTCCTTTTCATCATCTATTTTTATCACTTGCTCATGAGGCACCATTGATTTGACCATTGATGTAGTGGAAATATTATTTGGGGTATCTGCAGTTGCATCCTCAACCATTTGAAAGTTTTTTATTGAGTTTTGACTGGAATTTCAAGCGGTAAAATGGCCTCAAAATTACATTCCTGAAAAGACCGTATTTGTATCATATGAACACAACATTGCTTCTTCTTTTTTGCAAGGAAACACCTATTCTTTAAAAAGAATAATGTTATCTCAAAGGGATTCTTGCCAAACTTCATTATAATACACTGAAAATTTTACAGTATCATTTCTAAGAAACGCAAATTACAGGGTCAGCTCTCAAGAAAACATAGATGGGACTCTATACATGGCCTCCAAGAGCAAGCTGATAGCCTCACTACCGACATAAATACACGATTAAACCTCATTTCTTCACAGGGTCAGCCCGGAGAAAATAGCAGGAACGCGATTCAGAAAGAAGACAAGCAGCCTGCAGCTCTCCAGGGTTAAACCTCATGAATTATAGCCGAGTTCTGCTTCGGTACGCCCCCCCCCCACTTAACGTATAAGGGCATTTTGGTCATGTGGTGCTTAACGTATCCCGCGCCGTATGCAGCGTGGCCATACAGGTAGAGCCGAGCGCACGGCTCGAGCCGATACGGCCGCTCGCAACTACCCTCTCCCCTTCGCGCACCAAATACATGACCTGCGCTGATCACGCGGCCCATTGCAACGTCGCCCCGCCCTGCCGATCGCCGCCCTTACCCGCCGATCGCCGCCCTTACCCGCCGATAGCCGCCTTTCCCCGCCGATCTAGACGTGATCACGCTGCCAATTCCAACGTCTTCCCGTTCGGCCGATCGCCGCCTTCTCCCCGTCTTCACCCGAGATCTGGCCGGCGCGGACAGATCTTGGAGTCGCCCGTCGTACGTGATGTCGCCTCCGTGCAGGTCGTCACGGTGACGTGGCCTATGTGGACGCCGTCGCCACCCGCAACTCCGTGATCAACCTCTCCAGGAACGTCCTCGCCGTCCGCAGCCACGCCAGGCCGGCCGAAGTGCACGTGCATGCCATGTAAGCCGTCTAGTTCGTCAAAAAATTGAATCTGTAAATAATTATGTGCAATCACTTGTTAGATAAGAATTTCTGAAATTTTTATTATAATATTTCAGTGTTGGTTGAGAGACCATTTAATGGATAAAGAAACTAGATTTACGGATCTGTTTTTGGACACGAGTTGGGATGGTAGCGATAGTGTTGATCGTACGAATGGTAATGATAGTAAAGATGATGATGATGGCAGCGACAATGAATCCTGGTCGTCGTACGATAATTTACCTGAAGAGGATTTTGAAAAGAAGGAGGAGGGTGCTTGTAGTGAAAACGTAAGTGTCATGTACATTCTTTTCGTCGGATGAAGAACCATATGGTACTTACACGTGCATATGATTTTTTTTATGTGCAGGAGGATATTGACGTTCAGAACGAGGAAAATCATGGTGTTGAATCTTTCGGGGATAACATAAGCCAGGTTCGGTCCAAAATTTAAGATGTCATTGAATAATAAAAAAATGGTTATGACAACTTACACTTGCTTATGTGGAATATTTTAGGCTAACTTTGATTATTGGAGTGGTGAAGATGGATATGAGCGTGAGGATGGAGCTAATATGGACATTGAGGAAGCTGAAATCCAGCAACGTGCGCTGAAGACGCAGTTGAAGGTTATGGGTATGACATTTGCATCACAATGGGAGGCTCACATGTTCTATAATAACTACGCCAAAGACCGTGGATTCAGTATCAGAAAAGATAAGGTGAAACGAGGAAAAGGACTTTCAACCACTGTTCGGTATAGGAGATACGTTTGCTCGAGGGCAGGAAAACGTCTCAGTAAATTTTTAAACCCGGAGGGCCGTACACGCAGGCTAAGACCAGAGACTCGTTGCGAGTGTGGCGCACATTTAGTCGTGAAGTTGGACAAAGGACGTGGAGTTTGGTTCGTGGCAGCTTTTATGGATGATCACAATGGCTAGACCAGATGAGGTGGTATTTCTGTGGTCACATCGAGTGATGGGAGATCACCAAATAGCTGAGATCTTGGTGATGGAAGGAGCTGGGATCAGAAAGCATATCATCGTTGACAACTTCATTAGCAGGTATGGCTCATATGATAAGTGTGGGTTTCTGAGACGAGACGTGTACAATCTATGTTGCCGAGAAAAAATGAAGCTGATTCCGAAGGGTGATGCTAACACGGCAATCGGGATTATGAGGAGCAGAAAGGAGAAGGATCCAGAGTTTTTCTTTGAGTACGTGCTCGATAAGGAGGGCCGTTTGAAGAGCATGTTCTGGTGCGATGCACAGTCGCGGCGGGACTATCAATTGTATGGAGATGTGACGGTGTTCGACAGCACGTATAAGATGAACAGATATGGTATGCCGTTCATCCCCTTTGTTGGTGTAAACAATCACCGTTGCACCATAGTTTTTGGTTGTGCCATTGTGTCCGACGAGACCGAAGCGACGTACGTGTGGCTGCTTCAGACATTCCTGAAGGCCAATTGTCAGAAAAAGCCAAGGTCAATCATCACAGATGGAGACGCTCCAATGATACGAGCTATTCGGTTGGTTTTGGTTGATGTGTTGCACCGTCTCTGCTCATGGCACGTGGAAAAAAACATGCAGAAGCACCTTAATTACAAATCGCTAAGTGAGTTCAGGGCACTCTTGTACTACTCCACCTCTCCAGCCAACTTTGAGGCGAGATGGCACGCTTTCGTCCATAAATGGAAGACTGATAAAACAGAAGAGTGGCTGAGTAGGATGTACAGGAAGAGGAGTATGTGGGCAGCATCATATCTGTCAGATGGTTTTTTTCTGGGTATGCGCAGTAATCAAAGGAGTGAAAGTCTTAACTCTTGTCTTCACCTGCACTTGGACGGCGCTATGACTATTGTTGACCTAGTTGTGCATTATGAGAATTGCATAGTCCGACTACGTGAGAACGAGGCGCATGATGACTGTGTTTCAAATCAGTCATTGCCACCATCAGTCACAGAATATAAGGATATTGAGAAGCATGCCGCCGAAGTATTCACTCATTCCAATTTTTATATTCTTCAACAAGATCTGAAGAAGATGGGAGAACTTGAGATTTTTGAGACGCTAGTGGGAGTTGACTGCCACACCTTCATCGTAACATGGAGAAATAACCGGAAATTTCAGTTCAGCGTGAATTATTGAGCTGAAAACTCTGAGAATACGATAGACTGCAGTTGTGGACGAATGCTTCGGAAAGGATTGCGTTGCAAACACATTCTGTATGTGTTGGTTCATCTTAAAAAATCTAAAATACCTAAGTGTTGCATCCTTAAGAGGATGTCGAGAGTTGCGAGAGGTGGGCTGCCTGCACAGCGAAAGAGTGACTTGTTTGACTGGGGTTGGACAGGGGCAGAGCAGCGTGCTCGCTATAGTCAACTTAGTATAACAGGAGCTGAAGCTTTTCATGTTGCTTCAAATGATCCATTCGTCTATGATGAGTTGATGCAGTGTCTGCAGAATATAATAGCGAAGAAAAAGGTCCCTGATGATGATGCTGTTGGTAGTACAAGAAATGTGCATGAGGATCCACGTCAGCCGGAACAACATGTTGATGTCATAGGTGATCCCGTGAAAGTTTCCACGAAGGGCGCCCCTAAACAGAGCAGAACAGGGCGGGCAAAGAAAGATCCAAATGTTACAAAGAATGGAAGACCAAAATCATTTTCTGAGAAAAAACCTGGTCCTCTTTGTGGCATTTGTAAGAAAGAGGGCCATAGACGGCAAACGTGCCCTGAGAATGAAAAGTAAGTTTTTCATTTTTTCAACTATTTTTTGGTTTTGTCTTCACAATTGTCTGATTATTTGTTTACAATTTGTTATGTAAGAACCGGGCATAAAGATGAAGTACTCATAATCAGTTGAAGGCACTGGCAATTTCAATTTATTTGTTTAAGAATAAGAGACATGGCACTTTGAGTTTATTCTTTAAACCACCTTGTTTGATGAAAGTCGTTAGCACTTTCAGTTTATTTGTTTAAGAATAATAGACATGGCACTTTGAGTTAATGTTTATGCCACCTTGTTCAATGTTATGAGACATGCGATTTATATTATTATGTGTGAAACATATTATATTTGTATGAATGTGTTACTGCTGTAATGACATAGTAAACTTATGAAGATCTTTAAAATGTAATGTATGTGACAATTGTTTTGTAAAAAAAAGCCCCAGCAGTGGCCGGGCGCGCGCGCGCGGACGGTAAACTACTACGCCTTCTGGCGAGGCCTTTCGGCCGCCGAGCGGGGAGGCCACGGTGCACAGCAGGGCATCATGTTCTGTAGCGAGCTTGTGAGAAAGCGAAGAGGCGGGTATGTAAACCGGTCGGCGCGTCTCTCCGCGGGCGAGGTGGGACTAAACCTACTCGGCACAAAGCGCCAGCGTCCGTATCCGCACACGAAGAGGATCGGCCGACGCGCCCGACGCGCGTCGTTTATGGGTCGACAGATCGCCATATTCCCCCTCGGGATCGTTGCATGTGTGCTGCTGGCTGGGGCGGGACGAGACGTGTGCCGCCCGGCGCGCGGCTGGTCGGTTGGCCGGCTGCTGGGCCAGCAGACCCGCCCCGTGGCGCAGGACGAATGGCGCCAGCCCGCACTACCTGCACTGCGCGGGCCCGCCACTGGCTCGGCTGTCGGCCACCGCACGGGCTGGAATATTCGTCGGACCGATCGCCGCCGCTGCCACCAGAATCGACGTGAGAAATGGTGCAGCTTTTATCCACATCGCACCAACTCAGGACGGCGGGCATATTTTTTAATAAAAAAATGACCGCCGCGAGTAGGAACAACAACAACAGTACATGTAATATCGCAGAGGCAAACTGATAAATTTTAGGATAGAAAAAATATTACTTGCCCACACGCATTTAAATTTTTAGTGTCTCACGAAAGCAATAAATAAAACATGAAAAATTGTCGAAAACTATCCTAGTGCCATGTCGCATTACAATCGATCACAGTATCCAACAACGGTAGGGAAACGTTCTACGGGACTAAAACCCTACCAATGCTAATACCTACTCCTTCTCCATGATTTTAACAATTTTCATCTTCACTTTCTCTAATCTGTTGACCTCAGAAAAAATGATTTCCGCGACAATACGCGGCCTTGACTCATTAGTCTCTTGCTGGTCAAATTCATGTGTCCAGCGATCTCCGTCCCAGTATTTTATGCACCACATCACAAAAAGTCCACAAGACACTGTGCAATAAACATGTGTGTGATCAGCTTAGGATATAGCATGCACTTTCTTGTATTCATTTAACTTACCCATCATGTTGTCTCGGCATTTTATACTCATTAATTGGCCACGATGAGACATCTGGAATTTTTTATGATTCAAGAGTAGAGTTGGTCTCCATAATATCTTTAGAAATTTCAGCTCTCTGAAACAAATTAACAAACCAGAATTTAATGTATGACTCAATAATGTTCTGAATGGGAGTGTGACAATTATAGTGTACCAGGGTGGCAATCATATTGCGAATTCTTTTGCTTATTGCGCCTTTAGAATTTGAGTCAAGAACTTGAAACTCCTCCTTGACGGTGTGCATCACTATGGTTATCCAATGATTGTCATTAATGTGCATAGGAAAATACGCCTATATAGTAAGCAAATGATGTTAGTGCAATTAAATAATAATGACTAACAAAAACAAATAAATATGAAAGGAATACCTTGTCCCGTCTGAAATACTCATCCATTACTCTTGCGAGGACTTTTGCTTTCTTTGTAACATGTTCAGAATCCAAATCATTAATTGACTTGGTCTTTCCCCTAGCCCTACCCAACATAAATTTGGGGAACCACGTTGTTGATATGAAACGATTAGAGAAATCACGTTGTTGTAAGTGTTTACAATATGCATTGATTATCTGCATACATAAACAAAAAATGAGGTCAACTTGTGAAGTATAAATGAGAGTTTTGTTAAAACCAAACTCATACTTACAGCGCCATTGAACCATTTAAAAGTCAGGACATCGTGAAGCATAGCTGGTGTGCATATGTCCCCCATCTGGTGGTGGCATATCGACCACGGTTCGGTGCATGCTTCTTTGTCGATGCGAGAGTCTCAACAAAAACTCTGGCTGCCTCTATGTGATCCGGAGTCATATTAAGGGAACTTGCCAGAATTGAATGTGGTGACGATGCAAACAGATCTAAAACAATGCAGCTACATTCGTTAAAAATAATAAAAAATTTACATAACGCGTGAACGAATTATAAAGTAGTACTTGACTTACTTTTTTTAACACGTTTGTTCCGGGTAATGAGAAGGTCGTACGGGGATAGACAATATTTCGACGGATTTCGTTTGTGTTTACCTTCATTGTCCTCGCTGCCTTCACCATTACCTATGTTGCTCTTTGCCGGGAAACTCTCAGACATGTCTTCAGACTTTGTTGGTGACAAACCACCCATAGACTCACCAGAAATATCAGCATTCTGCGGGGTTCGGGACATATACGAAAAGTCTTTTGTACGTACAGTTGATGATGAACATGGAGACTTTCCATTATCCTCTATAATGAAAGGATCAGTAGCGTCACCTTTACCCGGTGTCGTCGCCGGAGCACCCGTGTCATCAATGGGCACGTAGGAATCATTGAAACTCGTGAAAGATGTTACTAGCTCCACATCGGTAGGTGAATCAATATCTGGCCAATATTTTGATGACTTGTACTTGCCATTCTCCATCCCAACTTCTTAACCTACATTATCAAATTCGTCATTGGTGTCCCTCTTATTGGGTTTGTACAGCACACCTTCCGTGTTCAACTTTTCCATTACCATCTACAAACACAAATGAAACACGATAAGTACTTGAACAACTAAAACATGTTTAATATAAATTTTATATTACCTGTGCACATCTTTCGGGTATATTGAGAACCTCCTTGTGAAGCAGCTTTATGTATGTCATCACACGGTCCATACTGTTAGTCGTGTTCGATGAAACCCCTGACGTGCTTGGCTTTCTACTCCTGCCACCACCTTTCCGTTTAGGTTTCTTCGTTTCTTCATCTGGGATAGTCCCTTCACGTGCTATCTTAGCACGTCTGTACTCTTCGCTAACGCAGTTTTCAAGCTGTACAACAAAAAAAAATAAAAAAATAACAACTATAGTTAATTACTATGTGCAACCAATAAGGACTATACTCATTGACTTACATTGCCGGTGCCACGCCCGTGCATGTTGTCATAGTCGTCTCTCTTTTTCCCTTCCGTTTCTGGCCAGTTAACCATTAGTGGGAATTCACGAGACAAAGGATCAAATGTATCCACACCAATTGGCTCAACTTTTTCCCAGTATATACACTACATGATAGTAAACACAACTAGTCAGACACATATATCACATAAAATTATATATACATACAACTATTCTGAAATGACTTGTACCTGAAGAAGAGCCAAGTTCCCGATAGGCCACTTGAATTTTTCAAGATCTTCGACCGATTTTTTAATAGCATCCATGCACACCTCCAACGTGAAATTGTTCCAATTGTATGACTTGATAGCGTTCACGTCCTCCACCATTTTGTAATAACGATAAGGAACTAACTTGGTGGATTGTGGTGCTAAGACTGTACCCATAAGAACCAGTACGGCCCTTCTCACAAAATCATCATCATATGACTGAGTATCAACAATATTTTTTATCAACTCATCGATGAGGATTAGGCCTGTTCTTTTGTCTACAAACCGATTCGGAACAATTTTTTTGGCATCTAGTTGTACTGTTGCTATCATGCTACTGACATCATCACCCTCGTTACGTAGCCCAAATATGTCGTAAACATCTTCATTAAGCACACTGAGGCCGTCAGTATTTGGCCGAATAATAAATCGCTTTCTAGTACTGTCATACGTTGTAATCATAAATTCCAATAAATTTTTCCTCATTTTCACGGAAGGAATTCTCAACATACAGTCCAATTTTGTGCCATGTAGCATCATGCACTGTCTGGCTGTGAATTTTCCCACCAATTCGCACCACTTCTCAACCGAGCAGTACACATCTCCTAATTCTTGCATTCTAAATAAGATGCCAGTTAGCTAACTAGTTACGAGATTCAAAAAAGATTACGTACGGTTCAATACCATACCTTCCGGCGTCTCGTCGAGCACCGGCAGCCACCGTTGCCAAACCCCACCCGGTGTGGGTTAGTCCTGGCAGCCGTGCGCCCTCTGCCCACACGAGCGCGCTGGCCGACGGCCCGTCCTAGGGTTTAGGGTGCCGGCGAATTTGCAGAGACGGCACGGTCGGGCCTGAGGTCCAAGTCGCGCGCGTAGATGACGGAAGGGAGTTTGGATGGCCACGTAATGCGACCGTCGGATTGGGGACGGGTGAGGAGGTGCGTGGAGGCGGCGGGGCTAGGCGGTCCTGGGGCGAGGTAATGGCGGCTTCGTTTCCATGCCATGCACGCACGTACGGCGTCATAGACGTGGTCACGACATAGTGGGCCACTTGGCCCGTCCCGTAAAACTACCGCCGGCTGGCCCACGTTTCGTGCATGCCACCTCGTACCACCAATCCAACCGGCACTGATCGGATATGAACGATGTCAGCCCCGTACTGCGTTCTCTTTTCGGACTCAGCCGGTGGACCCCAAACTTTTTGCACACGCACTCATCGACAGTTCCATCATGCGTGCAAGTTTTCATAATTTTCCGACACCGTATGAATTTCTTATGGTTTTCTCCGTGAAACGCACCGAAAACACTGACCGGGCATGACGCAACGTGCGTTTGGTGTCCGACGTCGTTCAAATCTTGCGTGGGGCCCTAAGATGGGCATGCCCACTGCCTCCCAAAATTTGGTGACGTGTTCGTGCAT
>NC_041384.1:5534528-5554873 GCF_002162155.2 Triticum dicoccoides | reverse complement strand
TGACGAGGTCACATCATTAGTTGAATGATCTGATTGACATGACCCATTCCATTAGCTTAGCACCCGATCGTTTAGTATGTTGCTATTGCTTTCTTCATGACTTATACATGTTCCTATAACTATGAGATTATGCAACTCCCGTTTACCGGAGGAACACTTTGGGTACTACCAAACGTCACAACGTAACTGGGTGATTATAAAGGAGTACTACAGGTGTCTCCAAAGGTACATGTTGGGTTGGCGTATTTCGAGATTAGGATTTGTCACTCCGATTGTCGGAGAGGTATCTCTGGGCCCTCTCGGTAATGCACATCACATAAGCCTTGCAAGCATTGCAACTAATGATTTAGTTGCGGGATGATGTATTACGAAACGAGTAAAGAGACTTGCCGGTAACGAGATTGAACTAGGTATGGGATACCGACGATCGGATCTCGGGCAAGTAACATACCGATGACAAAGGGAACAACGTACGTTGTTATGCGGTCTGACCGATAAAGATCTTCGTAGAATATGTAGGAGCCAATATGGGCATCCAGGTCCCGCTATTGGTTATTGACCAGAGACGTGTCTCGGTCATGTCTACATTGTTCTCGAACCCGTAGGGTCCGCACGCTTAAGGTTACGATGACAGTTATATTATGAGTTTATGCATTTTGATGTACCGAAGGTTGTTCGGAGTCCCGGATATGATCACGGACATGACGAGGAGTCTCGAAATGGTCGAGACATAAAGATTGATATATTGGAAGCCTATGTTTGGATATCGGAAGTGTTCCGGGTGAAATCGGGATTTTACCGGAGTACCGGGAGGTTACCGGAACCCCCTGGGAGCTAGATGGGCCTTAGTGGGCTTTAGTGGAAAGGATAAAGGGGCAGCCCAAGGTGACTGTGCGCCTTCCCCCTTCCCCTAGTCCTATTAGGACTAGGAGAGGTGGCCGGCCCCCTCTCTCTCTTTCCCCCCTCAAGGAATCCTATTCCAACTAGGATTGGGGGGGGGGAATCCTACTCCCGGAGGGAGTAGGAATCTCCTGGCGCGCCCCTTGTGGCCGGCCAGCCTCCCCCCCTTTGGTCCTTGATATACTGAGGTAGAGGCACCCTATAACACACAAGTTGATCCACGTGATCTATTCCTTAGCCGTGTGCGGTGCCCCCAGCCACCATAGTCCTCGATAATACTGTAGCGGAGTTTAGGCGAAGCCCTGCTGCTGTAGTACATCAAGATCGTCACCATGCCGTCGTGCTGACGGAACTCTTCCCCGACACTTTGCTGGATCGGAGTCCCGGGATCGTCATCGAGCTGAACGTGTGCTCGAACTCGGAGGTGCCGTAGTTTCGGTGCTTGATCGGTTGGATCGTGAAGACGTATGACTACTTCCTCTACGTTGCGTCAACGCTTCCGCAGTCAGTCTGCGTGGGTACGTAGACAACACTCTCCCCTCTCGTTGCTATGCATCACATGATCTTGCGTGTGTGTAGGAAATTTTTTGAAATTACTACGAAACCCAACAGTGGCATCCGAGCCTAGGTTATTTATGTTGATGTTATATGCACGAGTAGAACACAAGTGAGTTGTGGGCGATATAAGTCATACTGCCTACCAGCATGTCATACTTTGGTTCGGCGGCATTGTTGGACGAGACGACCCGGACCAACATTACGCGTACGCTTACGCGAGACCGGTTCCCCCGACGTTCTTTGCACACAGGTGGCTTGCGGGCGACTGTCTCTCCAACTTTAGTTGAACCAAGTGTGGCTATACCCGGTCCTTGCGAAGGTTAAAACGGAGTCTATTTGACAAACTATCGTTGTGGTTTTGATGCGTAGGTGAGATTGGTTCTTGCTTAAGCCCGTAGCAGCCACGTAAAACTTGGAACAACAAAGTAGAGGACGTCTAACTTGTTTTTGCAGGGCATGTTGTGATGTGATATGGTCAAGGCATGATGCTGAATTTTATTGTATGAGATGATCATGTTTTATAACCGAGTTATCGGCAACTGGCAGGAGCCATATGGTTGTCGCTTTATTGTATGGAATGCAATCGCGATGTAATGCTTTACTTTATTACTAAACGGTAGTGATAGTCGTGGAAGCATAAGATTTGCGAGACGACAACGATGCTGCGATGGAGATCAAGGTGTCGCGACGGTGACAATGGTGATCATGACGGTGCTTCGGAGATGGACATCACAAGCACAAGATGATGATGGCCATATCATATCACTTATATTGATTGCATGTGATGTTTATCTTTTTGTGCATCTTATCTTGCTTTGATTGACGGTAGCATTATAAGATGATCTCTCACTAAATTATCAAGAAGTGTTCTCCCTGAGTATGCACCGTTGCCAAAGTTCGTCGTGCCCAGACACCACGTGATGATCGGGTGTGATAAGCTCTACGTCCATCTACAACGGGTGCAAGCCAGTTTTGCACACACAGAATACTCAGGTTAAACTTGACGAGCCTAGCATATGCAGATATGGCCTCGGAACACGGAGAACGAAAGGTCGAGCGTGAATCATATAGTAGATATGATCAACATAACGATGTTCACCATTGAAAACTACTCCATCTCACGTGATGATCGGTTATGGTTTAGTTGATTTGGATCACGTAATCACTTAGAAGATTAGAGGGATGTCTATCTAAGTGAGAGTTCTTAAGTAATTTGATTAATTGAACTTAAACTTATCATGAACTTAGTACCTGATAGTATCTTGCTTGTTTATGTTGATTGTAGATAGATGGCTCGTGCTGTTGTTCCGTTGAATTTTAATGCATTCCTTGAGAAAGCAAAGTTGAAAGATGATGGTAGCAATTATACAGACTAGGTCCGTAACTTGAGGATTATCCTCATTGCTGCTCAGAACAATTACGTCCTGGAAGCACCGCTAGGTGCCAGGCCTGCTGCTGGAGCAACACCAGATGTTATGAACATCTGGCAGAGCAAAGCTGATGACTACTCGATAGTTCAGTGTGCCATGCTTTACGGCTTAGAATCGGGACTTCAACGACGTTTTGAACGTCATGGAGCATATGAGATGTTCCAGGAGTTGAAGTTAATATTTCAAGCAAATGCCCGGATTGAGAGATATGAAGTCTCCAATAAGTTCTATAGCTGCAAGATGGAGGAGAACAGTTCTGTCAGTGAGCATATACTCAAAATGTCTGGGTATAATAATCACTTGATTCAATTGGGAGTTAATCTTCCGGATGATTGCATCATTGACAGAATTCTCCAATCACTGCCACCAAGCTACAAGAGCTTCGTGATGAACTATAATATGCAAGGGATGAACAAAACTATTCCCGAGCTCTTCGCAATGCTGAAAGCTGCGGAGGTAGAAATCAAGAAAGAGCATCAAGTGTTGATGGTTAACAAGACCACTAGTTTCAAGAAAAAGGGCAAAGGGAAGAAGAAGGGGAACTTCAAGAAGAACAGCAAGCAAGTTGCTGCTCAGGAGAAGAAACCCAAGTCTGGACCTAAGCCTGAAACTGAGTGCTTCTACTGCAAGCAGACTGGTCACTGGAAGCGAAACTGCCCCAAGTATTTGGAGGATAAGAAGGATGGCAAGGTGAACAAAGGTATATGTGATATACATGTTATTGATGTGTACCTTACTAGAGCTCGCAGTAGCACCTGGGTATTTGATACTGGTTCTGTTGCTAATATTTGCAACTCGAAACATGGACTACGGAATAAGCGGGCACTGGCAAAGGACGAGGTGACGATGCGTGTGGGAAACGGTTCCAAAGACGATGTGATCGCGGTCGGCACGCTACCTGTACATCTACCTTCGGGATTAATATTTGACCTAAATAATTGTTATTTGGTGCCAGCGTTGAGCATGAACATTATATCTGGATCTTGTTTGATGCGAGACGGTTATTCATTTAAATCAGAGAATAATGGTTGTTCTATTTATATGAGTAATATCTTTTATGGTCATGCACCTTTGAAGAGTGGTCTATTTTTGATGAATCTCGATAGTAGTGATACACATATTCATAATGTTGAAGCCAAAAGATACAGAGTTGATAATGAAAGTGCAACTTATTTGTGGCACTGTCATTTAGGTCATATCGGTGTAAAGCGCATGAAGAAACTCCATACTGATGGACTTTGGAACCACTTGATTATGAATCACTTGGTACTTGCGAACCATGCCTCATGGGCAAGATGACTAAAACACCGTTCTCCGGTACTATGGAGAGAGCAACAGATTTGTTGGAAATCATACATACCGATTTATGTGGTCCGATGAATATTGAGGCTCGTGGCGGATATCGTTATTTTCTCACCTTCACAGATGATTTAAGCAGATATGGGTATATCTACTTAATGAAACATAAGTCTTAAAGAATTTCAGAGTCAAGTTGAAAATCATCATAACAAGAAAATAAAGTTTCTACGATCTGATCATGGAGGAGAATATTTGAGTTACGAGTTTGGTGTACATTTGAAAAACTGTGGAATAGTTTCGCAACTCACGCCACCCGGAACACCACAGCGTAATGGTGTGTCCGAATGTCGTAATCATACTTTACTAGATATGGTGCGATCTATGATGTCTCTTACAGATTTACCGCTATTGTTTTGGGGTTATGCTTTAGAGACGGCCGCATTCACGTTAAATAGGGCACCATCAAAATCCACTGAGACGACACCTTATGAACTATGGTTTGGAAAGAAACCAAAGTTGTCGTTTCTTAAAATTTGGGGTTGCGATGCTTATGTGAAAAAGCTTCAACCTGATAAGCTCGAACCCAAATCGGAGAAATGTGTCTTCATAGGATACCCAAAGGAGACTGTTGGGTACACCTTCTATCACAGATCCGAAGGCAAGACATTCATTGTTAAGAATGGATCCTTTCTAGAGAAGGAGTTTCTCTCGAAAGAAGTGAGTGGGAGGAAAGTAGAACTTGACGAGGTAACTGTACCTGCTCCCTTACTGGAAAGTAGTACATCACAGAAAACTGTTTCAGTGACACCTACACCAGTTAGTGAGGAAGCTAATGATAATGATCATGAAACTTCCGATCAAGATACTACTGAACCTCGTAGATCAACCAGAGTAAGATCCGCACCAGAGTGGTACGGTAATCCTGTTCTGGAAGTCATCCTACTAGATCATGATGAACCTACGAACTATGAAGAAGCGATGGTAAGCCCAGATTCCGCAAAGTGGCTTGAAGCCATGAAATCTGAGATGGGATCCATGTATGAGAACAAAGTATGGACTTTGGTTGACTTGCCCGATGATCGGCAAGCAATTGAGAATAAATGGATCTTCAAGAAGAAGACTGACGCTGATGGTAATGTTAATGTCTACAAAGCTCGACTTGTCACGAAAGGTTTTCGACAAGTTCAAGGGGTTGACTACGATGAGACTTTCTCACCTGTAGCGATGCTTAAGTCTGTCCGAATCATGTTAGCGATTGCCGCATTTTATGATTATGAAATTTGGCAGATGGATGTCAAAACTGCATTCCTGAATGGATTTCTGGAAGAAGAGTTGTATATGATGCAACCGGAAGGTTTTGTCGATCCAAAGGGAGCTAACAAAGTGTGCAAGCTCCAGCGATCCATTTATGGACTGGTGCAAGCCTCTCGGAGTTGGAATAAACGCTTTGATAGTGTGATCAAAGCATTTGGTTTTATACAGACTTTCGGAGAAGCCTGTATTTACAAGAAAGTGAGTGGGAGCTCTGTAGCATTTCTGATATTATATGTGGATGACATATTACTAATTAGAAATGATATAGAATTTCTGGATAGCATAAATTGATACTTGAATAAGAGTTTTTCAATGAAAGACCTCGGTGAAGCTGCTTACATATTAGGCATTAAGATCTATAGAGATAGGTCAAGACGCTTAATTGGACTTTCACAAAGCACATACCTTGACAAAGTTTTGAAGAAGTTCAAAATGGATCACGCAAACAAAGGGTTCTTGCCTGTGTTACAAGGTGTGAAATTGAGTAAGACTCAATGCCCGACCACTGCAGAAGATAGAGAGAATATGAAAGATGTTCCCTATGCATCAGCGATAGGATCTATCATGTATGCAATGCTGTGTACCAGACCTGATGTGTGCCTTCCTATAAGTCTAGCAGGGAGGTACCAAAGTAATCCAGGAGTGGACCACTGGACAGCGGTCAAGAACATCCTGAAATACCTGAAAAGGACTAAGGATATGTTTCTCGTATATGGAGGTGACAAAGAGCTCGTCGTAAATGGTTATGTTGATGCAAGCTTTGACACTGATCCGGACGATTCTAAATCGCAAACCAGATACGTGTTTACATTAAACGGTGGAGCTGTCAGTTGGTGCAGTTCTAAACAAAGCGTCGTAGCGGGATCTACATGTGAAGCGGAATACATAGCTGCTTCGGAGGCAGCGAACTAAGGAGTCTGGATGAAGGAGTTCATATCCGATCTAGGTGTCATACCTAGTGCATCGGGTCCAATGAAAATCTTTTGTGACAATACTGGTGCAATTGCCTTAGCAAAGGAATCCAGATTTCACAAAAGGACCAAGCACATCAAGAGACGCTTCAACTCCATCCGGGATCTAGTCCAGGTGGGAGACATAGAAATTTGCAAGATACATATGGGTCTGAATGTTGCAGACCCGTTGACTAAGCCTCTTCCACGAGCAAAACATGATCAGCACCAAGGCTCCATGGGTGTTAGAATCATTACAGTGTAATCTAGATTATTGACTCTAGTGCAAGTGGGAGACTGAAGGAAATATGCCCTAGAGGCAATAATAAAGTTATTATTTATTTCCTTATATCATGATAAATGTTTATTATTCATGCTAGAATTGTATTAACCGGAAACATAATACATGTGTGAATACATAGACAAACTTAGTGTCACTAGTATGCCTCTACTTGACTAGCTCGTTAATCAAAGTGTTGGAAATATGCCCTAGATGAAATAATAAATTAGTTATTATTATATTTCCTTGTTCATGATAATCGTTTATTATCCATGCTAGAATCGTATTGATAGGAAACTCAGATACATGTGTGGATACATAGACAACACCATGTCCCTAGTAAGCCTCTAGTTGACTAGCTCGTTGATCAATAGATGGTTACGGTTTCCTGACCATGGACATTGGATGTTGTTGATAACGGGATCACATCATTAGGAGAATGATGTGATGGACAAGACCCAATCCTAAGCCTAGCACAAGATCATGTAGTTCCTATGCTAAAGCTTTTCTAATGTCAAGTATCATTTCCTTAGACCATGAGATTGTGCAACTCCCGGATACCGTAGGAATGCTTTGGGTGTACCAAACGTCACAACGTAACTGGGTGACTATAAAGGTACACTACAGGTATCTCCAAAAGTGTCTGTTGGGTTGGCACGAATCGAGATTGGGATTTGTCACTCCGTGTAAACGGAGAGGTATCTCTGGGCCCACTCGGTAGGACATCATCATAATGTGCACAATGTGATCAAGGAGTTGATCACGGGATGATGTGTTACGGAACGAGTAAAGAGACTTGCCGGTAACGAGATTGAACAAGGTATCGGGATATCGACGATCGAATCTCGGGCAAATATCGTACCGCTAGACAAAGGGAATTGAATACGGGATTGATTAAGTCCTTGACATCGTGGTTCATCCGATGAGATCATCATGGAACATGTGGGAGCCAACATGGGTATCCAGATCCCGCTGTTGATTATTGACCGGAGAACGTCTCGGTCATGTCTGCATGCTTCCCGAACCCGTAGGGTCTACACACTTAAGGTTCGGTGACGCTAGGGTTATAGAGATATTAGTATGCGGTAACCCAAAAGTTGTTCGGAGTCCCAGATGAGATCCTGGACGTCACGAGGAGTTCCGGAATGGCCCGGAGGTAAAGAATTATATATAGGAAGTGCTATTTCGGCCATCGGGACAAGTTTCGGGGTCACCGGTATTGTACCGGGACCACCGGAAGGGTCCCGGGGGTCCACCGGGTGGGGCCACCTGCCCCGGGGGGGCACATGGGCTGTAGGGGGTGTGCCTTGGCCTATATGGGCCAAGGGCACCAGCCCCAAGAGGCCCATGCGCCAAGAGAGAGAAAAAAGGGGAGAGTCCTAAAGGCGGAAGGCACCTCCGAGGTGCCTTGGGGAGGATGGACTCCTCCCCCCCTTGGCCGCACCCTTCCTTGGAGGAAGGGGCAAGGGCTGCGCCTCCCCCCTCTCCCTTGGCCCTATATATAGTGGGGAAAAGGAGGAGCAACGATACCTAAGGCCTTGCGCCTCCCTCTCCCTCCCGTGACACATCTTCCTCCTCCCGCAGCGCTTAGCGAAGCCCTGTTGGAATCCCGCTACTTCCACCACGCCGTCGTGCTGCTGGATCTCCATCAACCTCTCTCTCCTCCTTGCCGGATCAAGGCATGGGAGACGTCTCCGTTCCGTACGTGTGTTGAACGCGGAGGTGTCTTCCGTTCGGCGCTAGGATCATCGGTGATCTGAATCACGACGAGTACGACTCCATCAACCCCGTTCACTTGAACGCTTCCGCTTAGCAATCTACAAGGGTATGTAGATGCACTCTCCTTCCCCTCGTTGCTAGTCTCTCCATAGATTGATCTTGGTGATGCGTAGAAAATTTTGAATTTCTGCTACGTTCCCCAACAGTGGCATCATGAGCTAGGTCTATGCGTAGTTTCTATGCACGAGTAGAACACAAAGTAGTTGTGGGCATTGATTTTGTCAATTTACTTGCCGTTACTAGTCTTATCTTGATTCGGCGGCATCGTGGGATGAAGCGGCCCGGACCGACCTTACACGTACTCTTACGTGAGACTGGTTCCACTGACTGACATGCACTAGTTGCATAAGGTGGCTAGCGGGTGCCGGTCTCTCCCACTTTAGTCGGATCGGATTCGATGAACAGGGTCCTTATGAAGGGTAAATAGAAATTTGCATATCACGTTGTGGTCTTTTCGTAGGTAAGAAACGTTCTTGCTAGAAACCCATAGCAGCCACGTAAAACATGCAAACAACAATTAGAGGACGCCTAACTTGTTTTTGAAGGGTATGCTATGTGATGTGATATGGCCCAAAGGATGTGATGAATGATATATGTGATGTATGAGATTGATCATGTTCTCGTAATAGGAATCACGACTTGCATGTCGATGAGTATGACAACCGGCAGGAGCCATAGGAGTTGTCTTTATTTATTTATGACCTGCGTGTCAGCTTAAACGTCATGTAATTACTTTACTTTTATTGCTAACCGTTAGCTGTAGTAGTAGAAGTAATAGATGACGTGACAACTTCATGAAGACACGATGATGGAGATCATGGTGTCATGCCGGTGACAAGATGATCATGGAGCCCCAAGATGGAGATCAAAGGAGCTATATGATATTGGCCATATCATGTCACTATTATTTGATTGCATGTGATGTTTATCATGCTTATACATCTTATTTTCTTAGAACGACGGTAGTAAATAAGATGATCCCTTACAACAATTTCAAGTTGTGTTCTCCCCTAACTGTGCACCGTTGCGACAGTTCGTGTTTCGAAGCACCACGTGATGATCGGGTGTTAGATTCTAACGTTCACATACAACGGGTGTAAGACAGATTTACACACGCGAAACACTTAGGGTTAACTTGACGAGCCTAGCATGTACAGACATGGCCTCGGAACACAGAAGACCGAAAGGTCGAGCATGAGTCATATAGAAGATACGATTAACATGAAGATGTTCACCGATGTTGACTAGTCTGTCTCACGTGATGATCGGACACGGCCTAGTTATCTCGGATCATGTAATCACTTAGATGACTAGAGGGATGTCTATCTGAGTGGGAGTTCATAAGATGAACTTAATTATCCTGAACATAGTCAAAAAGATCTTTGCAAATTATGTGGGCTCGCGCCTCAGTTCTACTGTTTAGATATGTTCCTAGAGAAAAATTAGTTGAAAGTTGATAGTAGCAATTATGCGGACTAGGTCCGTAAACTGAGGATTGTCCTCATTGCTTCATAGAAGGCTTATGTCCTTAATGCACCGCTCAGTGTGCTGAACCTGAACGTTGTCTTTGGATGTTGTGAACATCTGACATACACTTTTTGATAACTACGTGATAGTTCAGTTAAACGGTTTAGAATTGAGGCACCGAAGACGTTTTGTAACGTCACGGAACATATGAGATGTTTCGAGGGCTGAAATTGGGATTTCAGGCTCGTGCCCACGTCAAGAGGTATAAGACCTCCGACGATTTTCTTAGCCTGCAAACTAAGGGAGAAAAACTCAATTGTTGAGCTTGTGCTCAGATTGTCTGAGTACAACAATCATTTGAATCAAGTGGGAGTTGATCTTCCAGATGAGACAGTGATGGTTCTCCGAAGTCATTATCACCAAGCTGCTAGAGCTTCGTGATGAACTATAATATATCAGGGACATATATGATGATCCTTGAGATATTCGCGATGTTTGACACCACGAAAGTAGAAATCAAGAAAGAGCATCAATTGTTGATGGTTAGTGAAACCACTAGTTTCAAGAAGGGCAAGGGCAAGAAGGGATACTTCATGAAACGGCAATTCAGCTGCTGCTCTGGTGAAGAAACCCAAGGTTGAACCCAAACCCGAGACTAAGTGCTTCTGTTATAAGAGAAACAACCACTGGAGCAGAATTACCCTAGATACTTGGTAGATTAGAAGGCTGGCAAGGTCGATAGAAATATATTGGATATACATTGTGTTGATGTGTACTTTACTAGTACTCCTAGTAGCACCAGGGTATTAGATACCGGTTTGGTTGCTAAGTGTTAGTAACTCGAAATAAAAGCTACCGATTAAACGGAGACTAGCTAAAGGTGAGCTGACGATATGTGTTGGAAGTGTTTCCAATGTTGATATGATCAAATATCGTACGCTCCCTCTACCATCGAGATTGGTGTTTGCGTTGAGCATAGACATGATTGAATTAGGTCTGTCGCAATACGGTTATTCATTTAAGGAGAATAATGGTTACTCTGTTTATTTGAATAATACCTTCAATGGTCTTACACCTAAAATGAATTGTTTGTTGAATCTCGATCGTAGTGATACACATGTTCATGCCAAAAGATATAAGATAGTAATGATAGTACCACCTACTTGTGGCACTGCCACTTAAGTCATATCGGTATAAAACGCATGAAGAAGCTCCATGTTGATGGATCTTTGGGCTCACTCGTTTTTGAAAAGTTTGAGACATGCAAACCATGTCTATTGGTGTATATGCATGAAGAAACTCCATGCAAGTGGACCGTTTGGACTCACTTGATTTTGAATCACTTGAGACATGCAAATCATACAACATGGGCAAGATGACTGAAAGCCTCGTTTCAGTAAAATGGAACTAGAAAGCAAATTATTGGAAGTAATACATTTTGATGTGTGCAGTCCAATGAGTGCTGAGGCATGTAGTGGATATCGTTATGTTCTTACTTCACAGATGATTTGAGTATATTTACTTGATAAATCACGAGTCTGAATTATTGAAAGGTTCAAGTAATTTCAGGGTGAAGTTGAAAGATCGTCGTGACAAGAGGATAAAAGATCTATGATATGATCATAGAGATGAATATCTGAATTACGAGTTTGGCACAGAATTAAGACATTGTGGAAATTATTTCACAACTGATACAGCCTGGAACACCATAGTGTGATGGTGTGTCCGAACATCATAACTGCACCCTATTGGATATGATGCACACCATGATGTCTCTTATCAAATTACCACAATAGTTTATGGGTTAGGCATTAGAGACAACCACATTCACTTTAAATAGGGCTCCACGTAATGACACCATATGAACTATGGTTTAGAGAAACCTAAGCTGTCATTTCTTAAAAGTTTGGGGCTGCGACGCTTATGTAAAAAAGTTTCAGGCTGATAAGCTCGAACCCAAAGCGGATAAATGCATCTTCATAGGACACCCAAAATAGTTGGGTATACCTCCTGTCTCAGATCCGAAAGCAATAAGGGATTGTTTCTAGAATCGGGTCCTTTCACGCGGAAAAGTTTCTCTTGAAAGAATTGAGTGGGAGGATGGTGGAGACTTGATGAGGTTATTGAACCGTCTCTTCAACTAGTGTGTGACAGGGCACAGGGAGTTGTTCCTGTGGCACCTACACCAATTGAAGTGGAAGCTTATGATAGTGATCATGAAACTTCAGATCAAGTCACTACCAAACCTCGTGGGAGGACAAGGATGCATACTACTTCAAAGTGGTACGTAACCCTGTCTAGGAAGTCATGTTGCTAGACAACAATGAACCTACGAGCTATGGAGAAGCGATGGTGGGCCCGGATTCTGATAAATGGCTCGAGGCCATATAATCCGAGAGAGGATCCATATATGAAAACAAAGTGTAGACTTTGGAAGAACTACTTGATGGTCGTAAGGCTGTTGAGTACAGATGGATTTTAAAAGGAAGACAGACAATGATGGTAAGTGTCACCATTGAGAAATCTCGACTTGTCGTTAAGGTGTTTCCCGACAAGTTCAAGGAGTTGACTACGATGAGACTTTCTCACTCGTAGCGATGCTAAGAGTCAGTTGGAATTATACTAGCGATTACTGCATTATTTATGAAATCTTGCAGATAGGATGTCAAAACATTGTTTCCTCGACGATTTTCTTGAGGAAAGGTTGTATGTGATACAACCGGAAGGTTTTGTCAATCCTGAAAGATGCTAATAAGTATGCAAAGCTCCAGCAATCCTTCTAAGGACTGGAGTAAGCATCTCGGAGTTGGAATGTATGCTTTGATGATGATCAAAGATTTTGGGTGTATACAAAGTTTATGAGAAACTTGTACTTCCAAAGAAGTGAGTGGGAGCACTATAGAATTTCTGATGAGTATATGTTGATCAGAAATGACGTAGAATTTCTGGAAAGCATATAGGGTTATTTGGAAAGTGTTTTTCAATGGAAAGCCTGGATTAAGCTACTTGAACATTGAGCATCAAGATCTATGAGGATGGATCAAAACGCTTAATGGTACTTTCAAATGAGCACATACCTTGACATGATCTTGAAGGTGTTCAAGATGGATCAGTCAAAGAACGAGTTCTTGCCTGAGTTGTAAGGTATGGAGTTAAGACTTAAAGCTCGACCACGGCAGAATAGAGAGAAAGGACGAAGGTTGTCCCCTATGCTTAAGACATAGGCTCTATAGTACGCTATGCTGTGTACCGCACCTGAAGTGTGCCTTGCCATGAGTCATCAAGGGGTACAAGAGTGATCCAAGAATGGATCACAAGACAGCGGTCAAAGTTATCCTTAGTAACTAGTGGACTAAGGAATTTTCTCGATTATGGAGATGGTAAAAGAGTTCGTCGTAAAGGGTTACGCCGATGCAAACTTTGACACTAATCCAGATTATTCTGAGTAGTAAACTGGATTCGTATAGTAGAACAGTTATTTGGAATAGCTCCAAATAGAACGTGGTAGCTGCATCTAGGAGATGACATAGAGATTTGTGAAGCACACACGGATCTGAAAGGTTCAGACCCATTGACTAAAACCTCTCTCACAAGTAACATGATCAAACCCAGAACTCATCGAGTGTTAATCACATGGTAAATGTGAACTAGATTATTGACTCTAGTAAACTCTTTGGGTGTTAGTCACATGGGGATGTGACCTTGAGTGTTAATCACATATCGATGTGAACTAGATTATTGACTCTAGTGCAAGTGGGAGACTGTTGGAAATATGCCCTAGAGGCAATAATAAATTAGTTATTATTATATTTCCTTGTTCATGATAATCGTTTATTATCCATGCTAGAATTGTATTGATAGGAAACTCAGATACATGTGTGGATACATAGACAACACCATGTCCCTAGTAAGCCTCTAGTTGACTAGCTCGTTGATCAATAGATGGTTACGGTTTCCTAACCATGGACATTGGATGTCGTTGATAACGGGATCACATCATTAGGAGAATGATGTGATGGACAAGACCCAATCCTAAGCCTAGCACAAGATCATGTAGTTCGTATGCTAAAGCTTTTCTAATGTCAAGTATCATTTCCTTAGACCATGAGATTGTGCAACTCCCGGATACCGTAGGAATGCTTTGGGTGTACCAAACGTCACAACGTAACTGGGTGACTATAAAGTTACACTACAGGTATCTCCGAAAGTGTCTGTTGGGTTGTCACGAATCGAGATTGGGATTTGTCACTCCGTGTAAACGGAGAGGTATCTCTGGGCCCACTCGGTAGGACATCATCATAATGTGCACAATGTGATCAAGGAGTTGATCACGGGATGATGTGTTACGGAACGAGTAAAGAGACTTGCCGGTAACGAGATTGAGCAAGGTATCGGGATACCTACGATCGAATCTCGGGCAAGTATTGTACCGCTAGACAAAGGGAATTGAATACGGGATTGATTAAGTCCTTGACATCGTGGTTCATTCGATGAGATCATCGTGGAACATGTGGGAGCCAACATGGGTATCCAGATCCCGCTGTTGATTATTGACCGGAGAACGTCTCGGTCATGTCTGCATGCTTCCCGAACCCGTAGGGTCTACACACTTAAGGTTCGCTGACGGTAGGGTTATAGAGATATTAGTATGCGGTAACCTGAAAGTTGTTCGGAGTCCCGGATGAGATCCCGGACGTCAGGAGGAGTTCCGGAATGGTCCGGAGGTAAAGAATTATATATAGGAAGTGCTATTTCGGCCATCGGGACAAGTTTCGGGGTCACCGGTATTGTACCGGGACCACCGGAAGGGTCCCGGGGGTCCACCGGGTGGGGCCACCTGCCTCGGGGGTCCACATGGGCTGTAGGGGGTGTGCCTTGGCCTATATGGGCCAAGGGCACCAGCCCCAAGAGGCCCATGCGCCAAGAGAGAGAAAAAAGGGGAGAGTCCTAAAGGGAGAAGGCACCTCCGAGGTGCCTTGGGGAGGATGGACTCCTCCCCCCCTTGGCCGCACCCTTCCTTGGAGGAAGGGGCAAGGGCTGCGCCTCCCCCCTCTCCCTTGGCCCTATATATAGTGGGGAAAAGGAGGAGCAACGATACTTAAGCCTGGCGCCTCCCTCTCCCTCCCGTGACACATCTTCCTCCTCCCGCAGCACTTAGCGAAGCCCTGTTGGAATCCCGCTACTTCCACCACACCGTTGTGCTGCTAGATCTCCATCAACCTCTCTCTCCTCCTTGCTGGATCAAGGCATGGGAGACGTCTCCGTTCCGTATGTGTGTTGAACGCGGAGGTGCCGTCCGTTCGGCGCTTTGAATCACGACGAGTACGACTCCATCAACCCCGTTCACTTGAACGCTTCCGCTTAGCGATCTACAAGGGTATGTAGATGCACTCTCCTTCCCCTCGTTGCTAGTCTCTCCATAGATTGCTCTTGGTGATGCGTAGAAAATTTTGAATTTCTGCTACGTTCCCCAACACAAAGATGGTTATGTTTGCTAACCATGAACAAGGTGTTGTTATTTGATTAACGAGGTCACATCATTAGTTGAATGATCTGATTGACATGACCCATTCCATTAGCTTAGCACCCGATCGTTTAGTATGTTGCTATTGCTTTCTTCATGACTTATACATGTTCCTATAACTATGAGATTATGCAACTCCCGTTTACCGGAGGAACACTTTGGGTACTACCAAACGTCACAACGTAACTGGCTGATTATAAAGGAGTACTACAATTGTCTCCAAAGGTACATGTTGGGTTGGCGTATTTCGAGATTTGTCACTCCGATGGTCAGAGAGGTATCTCTGGGCCCTCTCGGTAATGCACATCACATAAGCCTTGCAAGCATTGCAACTAATGAGTTAGTTGCGGGATGATGTATTACGAAACGAGTAAAGAGACTTGTCGGTAACGAGATTGAACTAGGTATGGGATACCGACAATCGAATCTCGGGCAAGTAACATACCGATGACAAAGGGAACAACGTATGTTGTTATGCGGTCTGACCGATAAAGATCTTCGTAGAATATGTAGGAGCCAATATGGGCATCCAGGTCCCGCTATTGGTTATTGACCCGAGACGTGTCTCGGTCATGTCTACATTGTTCTCGAACCCGTAGGGTCCGCACGCTTAAGGTTACGATGACAGTTATATTATGAGTTTATGCATTTTGATGTACCGAAGGTTGTTCGGAGTCCCGGATGTGATCACGGACATGACGAGGAGTCTCGAAATGGTCGAGACGTAAAGATTGATATATTGGAAGCCTATGTTTGGATATCGGAAGTGTTCCGGGTGAAATCGGGATTTTACCGGAGTACCGGGAGGTTACCGGAACCCCCCGGGAGCTAGATGGGCCTTAGTGGGCTTTAGTGGAAAGGAGAAAGGGGAAGCCCAAGGTGGCTGTGCGCCTCCCCCCTTCCCCTAGTCCTATTAGAACTAGGAGAGGTGGCCGGCCCCCTCTCTCTCTTTCCCCCCTCAAGGAATCCTATTCCAACTAGGATTGGGGGGGAATCCTACTCCCGGAGGGAGTAGGACTCTCCTGGCGCGCCCCTTGTGGCCGGCCAGCCTCCCCCTTTGGTCCTTTATATACTGAGGTAGAGGCACCCTAGAACACACAAGTAGATCCACGTGATCTATTCCTTAGCCGTGTGCGGTGCCCCCAGCCACCATAGTCCTCGATAATACTGTAGCGGAGTTTAGGCGAAGCCCTGCTGCTGTAGTACATCAAGATCGTCACCACGCCGTTGTGCTGACGGAACTCTTCCCCGACACTTTGCTGGATCGGAATCCGGGGATCGTCATCGAGCTAAACGTGTGCTCGAACTCGGAGGTGTCGTAGTTTCGGTGCTTGATCGGTTGGATCGTGAAGACGTACGACTACTTCCTCTACGTTGCGTCAACGCTTCCGCAGTCGGTCTGCGTGGGTACGTAGACAACACTCTCCCCTCTCGTTGCTATGCATCACATGATCTTGCGTGTGCGTAGGAAATTGTTTGAAATTACTATGAAACCCAACATTAAGATGGGCATGCCCACTGCCTCCCAAAATTTGGTGACGTTTCGTGCATGCCACCTCGTACCACCAATGCAACCGGCACTGATCGGATATGAATTTTTTATGATTTTTTCTGTGAATTTAATTCTATATTAAATAGTGTTTTTAATATAATTACATAATAAATTATATTTTAAGTATTGTTTTTAACATAACTACTAAATAAATTCTAAATCAAGTACTGTTTTTAAAAAAGGGTATTTTCCAAATTAGTATTACTTCTAAATTATAACAAAAACCTCTTTACTATTATGAAAACTACTTTAGCCATTAATGCAAAACACATAAAAAAATAATGAACATTACATAAATTATTGAACATGTATACAATACGTAGGACTTTTCATTATTATTTATACAATACAACATTTATTTAAAAATTTACTATTATTTTTAAAACAATAAACACATAACAAAAAAAACAATGACACCGCGCGTTGGACGGCCCAGTGACTGTGTGCGACGGCGCGCGTGGGCCGGCCCATTGAGTGTGCGCGCGGTGCGGGGGGAGGGTCGGCGGGGGTGATGACTAAAGTTTAGTCCCACCTCGCCCGCCGAACGACGCCGCGACCGACTTATATACCAACCTCCGACGACGGTTTCGAACTCCTCTCGTTCCCACCCCGTCCGCCACTGCCCCGTTGGCCTGTGCTGTAGGCCGTAGCTGGGCCGAAAGGCCGGCCCTTTCGCCACCCGGCTTGATCGGGCCGGACCAATTAAGCGTAGTTGCGGCATGCAATCACAGGTGGGCTTTTGTTTGCTTCACAATTTTTTTGCCTTCTATGAGCCACGGCGCGGGGGGAGGTGGAAGGGGCGCTTTTTAGTCCCACCTCGCGCGCCGAGGGACGCCACGACCGGCTTATATACCCGCGTTCATGCACATTGCTATATGAGATAGTTAGTAATAATTTGGTTTGACTTTGCACTGCTAGCGGCGGCACTCCCGCACTACCCCGTCAGTGTAAGCTCATTACACTGTCCGGGCAGTGCGGCCGTGTACTGCTAGCAGTTTAAACTCAAATCATATCATTACTATCTGTCTTATTCTTTATTATTTGCCACACTATGCAAATTTCATGAGTGCTATCTACAATATTTTTTTGACATCCTTCAAATGAACCCAAATTACATTACTAATATCTACCATCATATGTATAATATCAATACGAAATAAATTGTGTATTAACTACTGTTTTTTATTAACGATCGTTTCCAAATCCTTGAAATGAACTCAAATTTTTTTATAGTGTTCCTCCATCATCACTAGGATGCATGCCAAGTTTTGTATCTTTTTTATCGCTTTACGAATTTTTTGTAATTTTTTCGGTGAAAACAGCACACAGCACACCCCGGACGTGACACAACATGTTTTTGGTGTTCAAATACGTTCAATTCTTTGATTGAATGTTAGGGTGACCGTACCAACTCACTTGCAAAAGTTGAGGTCATTCCGAATATGTCGAAAAATTAACCTCCTTCTCCGGAGACCGTTCGGGTAGGACTGAAGGACCCGTCCGAAAGAAGTTTTGTTTCCGACATCCATGAAATAAACTATGGTTTTCTTCGGTACCGTATGAATTTCCTATGGTTTTCTTCGTGAAACGCACCGAAAACACTGGCCGGGCGTGACGCAACGTGCGTATGGTGTCGGAATTCGTTCAACTTTTGCGTGGGGCCCTAAGTCGGTCGTGGCGTCCCTCGGCGAGCGAGGTGGGACTAAAAAAGCGCCCCTCCCACCTCCCCCACGCCGTGACTCATAAAAGAATAAAAAAATAGTGATGCAAAAAAAACAGCCCAACAGTGGTTGCAGGCCGCAACTGCGCGTAATCAGTGACAGTGCGCGACGGCGCGCGTGAGCCGGCCCATTGACTCTGCGCGCGGTGCGGGGGCAGGGTCGGCGGGGGTGAGTACTAAAGTTTAGTCCCACCTCGCCCGCCGAACGACGCCCCGACCCGCCACTGCCCTGATTGACTGTGCTGCAGGCCGTAGCCGCGGCTTGATTGGGCCGGACCGATTACGCGCAGTTGTGGCCTGCAAGCACAGGAGGCAATTTTTTTATCATTTTTTTTTCTTTTTATACAATTTTCTTATAATTTTTTGGAGATAACACCACATACCACACCTATATTTTTGGTGTGCATGCATGATAAGTTCTCCAGAGACCGTTCGAGTATGAGTGAAAGCCTCATGCATGCGTAACCGAGCATTGATTTTCCTCGTAACGTTGAAATGCATGTTTCCGTTTATTTTTTGAAGTTGCATGACTAACATCAAATTAAACATACGTTTTTTTTCCAGATAAGCCATTTCGAGTTCATTCATAATTCAAACTACCTTACATAGCACTAAACATAAACGAGCACTGCTCTTACATAACTTAGACCGAAATTTGAATAAAAACCCTAAAAGTAGACTACTCCTCGTCGCTGGCGCTGGTGAGGTCGACGACCGGCGCCATACCGCCGGCCCCTCCTTCGCCGCCGTCGCCACCGTCGTCTCCACGGTCGTCGCTGAAATCCCACCAGTTGTCCTCCCGTGCCTGCTGCTCCTGCACCGCTGCTATGGCCGCCAGCTGCTCTCGTTCCTCACGAGTGGCCGCCACCGCCTCCTCTGCCGACTGGGCTAGCACCGCAAGTAGCCCCGGCGTGTCGTCGGGGTCTCCGTCTTGCGCGAGGGCGGCCTGCGCCGACGGGATCTCGACCAACACCGGGTCAGGGGGCGTCTGCTGTGCCGGGGCAGTGGGGGCGGCTGGAGGTGGGACGTGGCGACGTCGACCACGGCAAGAGCCGGCCTCGCCGGTAATGTCTCCGACGGCGCCGCCGGCCGCCGCGTCCCTGAACGCGCCGAGGACGACGTCGAAGTTCTTCCCCCGCCAGAACCTGCGCCGGGCCCTGCGGTTGTAGCGGCCGCCAGGGAACGCGCGGAGCTGCTGCCTCGTCGGTGGCGGGCCCATGGTGGGGATGCCGTCCGCCCCGAAACGCCACGGCCGCGACACTTTGGCTGCCGGCAGCACCATCAGGCCGTACCGGGCCAGATCCTCCATGTCGCCGACGGTGAGGCTCAGCGGCCAAACGCCGGTCGGCCACGCGCCCTCGTCGGAGTCACTAGAAGACATCGCCGGCGAGGAGAGGGAGATGGGCGGGCGAGGAGAGGAAGAGAGATGGGCGGGGCGAGGGAGATGGCACGGCCTGCTCAGGGCTGGCGCTGCCTTTTATAGACGGCGGGGGGAGGGGTGGTGGGCGGCCGAGCCGTCGGTGGCGCGCGCCCCGAGGGAGAGGCGGGCGGTTGGCGGCACGCGCGGCAGCG
>NC_041384.1:5525621-5533758 GCF_002162155.2 Triticum dicoccoides | reverse complement strand
CATGCGGCTCGGCTCGTGCGGCAGCCCCGTATACACAGGCGCGCGGGGGGTATCGGCGTGGACGCGCGGTGGGGAGGGGGGGGGGATTTTTTACATAAGACGATCATGCCCCTGACAGCGAAGGGGTATCGACAGATCTCAGCCCTTGATGTGTTTAAGGAGGGTGTACCGAAGCATAAGCCATTATAGCCTCAAACACCATGTCAGCAAAACCTCTATTCTGTCAAAGATCCAGACACCGTGTTCTGTTCAAATTTGCCAATGTATTAATATCACTGTAATATCAGCCTACTATTATCAGGGTACATGAGCTACCTAAAAGGTAAATAAATCTCTCATATATGTAAGATTTTTTGACTGAACCAAATACAAATCTTCTCTCATGAGAAGACTGGTAAATTAGTTAAATCAAAATGATCATAGAGGACTCAGCCAAATAGTAGAACTGAAGATACAGAGATTATTCACATAAAGCCTATATGCACACCAAAAAAATTATCCTATCTCAAAATGATCTGCATCCAGAACATGGTTAATCAACCAATTACAGCTTGTATTACAGAAGGCAATATAGCAAATTAAACATGCATACTCTAGTAGGACTAATTATTACATGTACTACTTGTCATAATAGATTTGGCGATAAAGGGTTTCCCCCGCTTTATATTATAAAGCATCCATCTACTACTTGTCAGAATAGATTTGGATCAGTAGGATAACCAATCAAGGTACTCAAGATGTTGCACATCTAGTCGAAGCCTGACTGCTTTGCTCTCTGCCTTTGAGAGATGATGAACTGAAACATCAGATGGAATAGTTGCCTCTGGAAGTCATGCATTGCAATTAAAATAGGAACAAAACATTATGCCTGGAACAAACTCAAGGAAATGATCTCGAAGCAAAATCAAAATTTCTTTACTCACTAATTTTAGTCTACGCAAGATAATCATGCCAAAACACTGTTTCTCTATTATTTTTCTATTAGCCTTTCATTGGCATGTCTACATGAACCAACAAGCAACACATCTGACACAAGACTGCTAGTGATTGGTTGCTACAGAATGTAAAGCATGACTCAAAAGCAAATTAACCTTTTTTTATTACACTAAACCTCAATTCTATAGCATGGAAGAGTTGCATGCTCTGCCTCGCCCCACTAGGGTTGGTGAGTCACCTTCTCTCTGCATGCCCGTTGGCGGCTGATTTCGGGGCCGCGTTGAGTAGAAGGTGCCTTTAGTGACCTCTTTCTGCAATCTGTCGGATGCGGCTCGCCTCAATGTCGATGTTATATTAAGGTGCACAAAACAGGCCTAATTTTTTTAGTGCAAGGAGAGCTTATATTACGCATAGCCAATCGCAGTATTACAATCAAGAAGTAAATGTACAGATAGGGACTATGGTGACTGCAAAACCATGTCATCTTATTCAGGTATCCTACCAAAATACTTCATGGAGTCTGGAGCTTTCTTGTCACTGACCCACTAGTATTCGTTAAAACATGAAAACGAAGTTAATTTAGTTGGATCATGGTGTAGTAGGTACGTTTTTACATTGTAGTAGGTACATTTTTACAACTTGCACAATAGTGGAATTGCAGTACGCAGGCTAATTCTTGGCACACCAGTAACATGAAAATTTAGGACAGAATCAAGCACAAGTTTTCGTAATTTTATCCAGGACACCAAAGATAACTTAGTCTGCTGGGATTGGATGAAAACTCAGAAGTAAATAAACAATGCCACATGTTCTGCTAGTAAAATGCTATATGAATATCAAAATTACAATCAACTGAAGCTGAACTATTAAGGCAACTACAATAGTTAATTCTTCCATTGTCCCAATCCGGAGAGGCTAGCTATGAAGACAACCACGAGAAACAAGTACCACTACAGACGTTTGTATCCCAAAGATTGTTGTAAGTTGTAACAGTAGCCTTAGAGCTTACACAGTGGACACCCTACATTTGGCATCTCTAAATCTTCATAGTACAATGCAAGACAAACAACAGTGAAACTCCTCATCTACAGGCCTAACTGCCACCAAGAATCTTCCACAAGATCCGCTAGTCACAGTTATGAACAATCAGTAGCCCCAACAATCAAGGCAAGCAGAGCAAGATCAAATTTTCTGGAGGACCAAGGCGACCCGACCATACCAGCAGGCACATCGATAGGCGTGGGGACTGGGGACTGTAAATAGTATGCGAGTTGGCCCGTTGACAGACCTATGGTTCTTGATGGTGTCGCAAGTAATGGCGTACTATACTGCATCTTGACGACGGATTAGACGCGCGTCCTTGGTGGCGAGGCAGTTGTGGGCGGTGGCGACCATGGACTACTAGGCGTGGATGACGTCAGAGAGCAGCAAGCGGATCCGCACCGACTGCTGCCCCGCCGTGTTCTAGGTGGTGGCGTTGCACAGGTGTGGTCCACCGCTCCAACTGGTGTCGCACTACTCACCATGACGTCCTCCGAGTCCGCTGGGTGGAGTAGCGCCGTCGTGGCCGACGGAGAGGAGGAAGCGGCCATGGTCAATGCAAGGCCACGACGAGCACCACCCGCAGATCCGCCCCACGCACCACCGGCCGCGTCGCTCGAACCGCTCGCAGTCGCATCGCCAAATTAGGGGAAAAAGGGATAGCGGGCAAGGTTTTTTTAATTTTTTTATGAGTTGAAAGGATCGTGCCGTTTTTCACATCGACAGGGGGGAGGGGGCGGTGCAATCATGGCTCGATGGATGGGCTAGGGTGAGGAATTACTTATTCCTCACCCTAGGTTATAAATAGAGTTTCTATATATATATATATATATATATATATATTATCGAATGTACTCTTGCAATTAATATATATATATATATATGACTCCTTTTCTGTACTCTTGGGAGTATGTACTCCCATCCTCAATATACCTCATATACGCATTAATTATACCTCTTTATTATTCTTAATATATACTTCATTAAATATTTTAAGATACCCCAATATGAGTTTAGTTGAAAAAATATCATCTGCGACGTACTTTTTTGTAATATACCTTTTCACGTACAAACATATCAGTATATAAGTAAATATTTAAAAATACATAGACTCACATGAATTTTTTCATGAAACTCGTTTTGCGGTATCTAATAATTACTAATGAAGTATATTAAAAATAATAAAAAGGTATAAAAGATTCATTTATGTGGTATATGAGGAGTGGGAGTACGTACTCCCAGGAGTACACAACCATTTTCCTATATATATATCATCGAATGTCTCGCACCACCATATTCACACATACACATATACGTATGTATATACAATTAGGTATATACAATTTCTCCTACATGGAGGCATTATTGCGGTAGCGGGTAATGGAATTCTCCTGTAGGATCTATGACCTGGTCGAGCAAAAATCCCGCTATTTCCTCTGCAATTGCTCGTACGCGATCCATTGGTAGAAGCTTTTGCCGCACCTCATTGAACTGTTAAGAAGGAGATCAATATGCATGTATTACCTGTCTGACTAGATATCGATAATGATGTAAAAATTGTGTATAGTGTTCTGGCAAACATACACATATCTGTCTATCAGATGTGCTCCTTTCGGACGTCATCATGCGAATGTTCTCGCAAACGTAGTATGCACATAAATCATTCCCCAGCTCCTGCTTCATGGCCTGCACGAGAATAGAGTTCAATCAGATAATAATTAATCAAGCATCATAATTAATGTTATTGAAACTAGAATTAAAGAGATTGCATGGTAGCTAGCTAGCTAGTACTACTTAATTAATTATCGTGGGTCGATACCAATACAGATTTTCTCTGAACGGGCCTGGAGCGTCTTTGATGAACTTTTGCCAAGCCCTGCCGGCCCGCCGGCAAAGAAAATGAATAAATGACTTATTAATTAGTTGATATCAGGACATATATATAAAGATTGATATTACCTGTTGACTATCCCCTTCACGATTGAGTACTCTTTAGGTTTTTTAAGCAGTGAGTCCAGTACTTCAACTTTTCTTTTTTTAACTTTAATGTCTACCAAGATCCAGTGGTACCTGCATGCGCATGTTTGCATGTATAAATTAAGCGGACATGTGCATAACACTCATCAACTAACCCTAAACCCTAAACACTTATTAACATCTAGCTAGTAATAAAAACAGAATTTGTAGTACAAGATAGTGTGACTCACTGGAAGTTGTAAGGAAGTACACTACAAGAAATATGTCAACTAGTGACCTTCTGTCAGTGACCCTGGAAGAAATGGTCATAGATCTATGACCATTTCAGACCAATTAGTCAAAAGCTGTTCGAGGGGCTCCAAACCCTAAACCATTGCGACCATTTTGGTCAGAAAGGTCATAATTTCCTTACATGAAATGGTCATAAAGCAAACAGCGCTAGTCCGCTGCCTTATTTCTAGTTGTTAACGACCAATATAGATGGTCATAGCCTTGTAAATTGTGGTGGGTTGCTATGACTAGGCGCCACCTCATCAGTTTTGCCTATGTGTTATGTCCATGTGGCAGTTTTTGCCCTAGGTTGTGAAGCAACCTATATTTCTGTCATTCCCAAAATTCCCAAAAAATCTCATAAATTCTTTTGGTCATACCTTCGTCAAATATGTAAAAACCTTCCTTGCCTAGTTCAAAAATAATTCAAAAATATTCATTTTTCTATTTTGTTCAGAACAACAGTTTGTGAAGGAAGTACCACTTTGGCATGTCCGAAGAGTATCCATTTTCTACAGTGCTTTCCTATGCCCAAATAACCGTCCTCCACCAAATGCCAGCGCAATCCATTCATTATTTTGAGCCGAGCCTCAACATTCGTATTTATGTCCAGTTTGGTAGTTTGCAAAGCAAGTACCACCTAGACTCCTCCTTTTGAGCTGAAAATTTGTGAAGACGGTCTTCTTAGTAACCGATCATCCTCAGCCAAAACTCGCGCCCATTAGCCATGTACATTTCCCGTACCCCTAATCAAACACTTGGCTGCTAATTCATGTTTGAGCATCGATCGGTATCCTCGTGAGAATATTATGTTGTAATTTTCTTCCTAGCACCTACATGGGGAGTGCCCAACCCACTAGACATGCCTAGGCTGCCCAGAACACATGGCAACGCCACGGTCACGCGGTGACCGCGCGGCGGGCATGCGAGTTTACACGCTCTAGAGTTGGGGGCCTCGGCCACCGCCCAAACCTCGACGTATTGCCACCAAACCATGCATTTATGATTAAATAGGTACTTATGTAACTATAAATGATTTTTGTAAAAAATAAATAGTAAACTATGAGGCAGCTACAGTTCAAATTTGACCCGCTTCCTGCTGAATCGGCGGGAATTTGTCTTTTTCACCAGAGGTGGATCAAAACTTTTGACACCCAACCATTTTTGTCAACTGTGCATTAAATATGGCCTAGTAATTTAGAAAATTGATTTGGTCCAATTTGGTAACAAATATATGGTAGGTCCTTCACCAAAAAAACTCATTTCGGGCACTCGGAAAATGGAAAATGTATTTTCCGTGCAAAGAAAATGAAAACTCCCTTAGGCAACATTGTTTGGAATTCCAAGATGCACCCTTGTGCACAATATGAGATCATTTGAACAAACTTTGCCAAGAATGTGGCCCTAAGATTGATTATCTGGCTTGAAAGCCATGAATCTTAACGCATGATAGCTCATTTCTGAGAACACTTTTTAAAAATAATTGTCGTATTACAAGTTTATTATTTTTCCTGGGAACTTGGCCACATATAATGACACAATGCGAAGGTTTCCCAATTTTTTGATTTTTCTGAATTTTTTATGCCCGTTTCAAAATGCGGTCAAAACGGCGGGAATGACTGTTCCTAGCTAGTGGTTGAATCTTGGAATTTTTTTGGTGTTTCTCTGATTAAATAGATACTTATGTACCTAGAAATGATTTTTGTTAAAAATAAAGAGCAAACTACGAGGCAACTACAGTTCAAATTTGACCCGCTTCCAACTAAATCGGCGGGAATTTGTCTTTTTCACCAGAGGTGGATAAAAACTTCTTACACCCAACCATTTGGTTAATTGTGCATTAAATATGGCCTAGTATTTTAGAAAAATGATTTGGTCCAATTTTGCAACAATTATTTGGGAGTCCTTCACAAAAAAAACCTCCTTTGGGCACTCGAAAAATGGAAAATGGTTCTTTTGTCCAAAGAAAAAGAAAACTTCCTTAGTAAACATTGTTTCCATTCCAATATGCAACCTTGTGCACAATATGAGATCATTTGACCAAACTATGCCATGAATGTGGCCATAAGATTGATCATTTGGCTTGAAAGCCATTGATCTCCACATGTGATAGCTCGTTTCTTAGAACACTTTTTTAAACCGTATTACAAGTTTATTATTTTTCCTGGGAACTTGGCCACGTATAATGAGACAATGCGAAGGTTTCCCAATTTTTTGATTTTTTTTTGCATTTTTATGCCCGTTTCAAAATGCGGTCAAAACAGCGAGAATGACCGTTCCTAGCTAGTCGTTGAATCTTGGAATTTTTTGGTGTTTCTCTGGTTAAATAGATACTTAGTACCTAGAAATGATTTTTGGAAAAAATAAAGAGCAAACTACGAGGCAACTATAGTTCAAATTTGACCCACTTCCAACTGAATCGGCGGGAATTTGTCTTTTTCACCAGAGGTGGATCAAAACTTTTTACACCCGACCATTTTGTCAATCGTGCATTAAATATGTCCTAGTATTTTAGAAAATTGATTCGGTCCAATTTTGCAACAATTATGTGGGAGGTCCTTCACAAAAAAACCTCCTTTTGGACACTCGAAAAATGGAAAATGGCTTTTTCATCCAAAAAAAATGAAAACTTCCTTAGGCAACATTGTTTTCCATTCGAATATGCACCTTGTGCATAATATGAGATCATTTGAACAAACTATGCCATGAATGTGGCCATAATATTGATCATTTGTCTTGAAAGCCATTGATCTCCACACATGATAACTTGTTTCTGAGAACACTATTTAAAAATAATTGTTGTATTACAAGTTTGTTATTTTTCCTGGGAACTTTGCCACAAATAATGACAAAATGTAAAGGTTTCCCAGTTTTTTGATTTTTTTTGAATTTTTATGCCTGTTTCGAAATGCGGTCAAAACGGCGGGAATGACCGTTCCTAGCTAGTGGTTGAATCTTGGATTTTTTGGTGTTTCTCTGATTAAATAGATACTTATGTACCTAGAAATGATTTTTGAAAAATATAAAGAGCAAACTACAAGGTAGCTACAGTTCAAATTTGACCCGCTTCCAGCTGAATCGGTGAAAATTTATCTTTTTCATGAGAGGTGGATCAAAACTTTTTATACCCGACCATTTTGTCAATTATGCATTAAATATGTCCTAGTATTTTAGAAAATTGATCTGGTTCAATTTTTCAACAATTATTTGGGAGGTCCTTCGCAATAAAAAACTCATTTCGGGCACTCAGAAAATGGAAAATATATTTTCCATGCAAAGAAAATGAAAACTCCCTTAGGCAACATTGTTTGAAATTCCAAGATGCACCCTTGTGCAGAATATGAGATCATTTGAACAAACTATGCCAATAATGTGGCCATAAGATTGATCATTTGTGCACAATATGAGATCACATGATTTTAACACATTATTTTTAGGCAACTATGACCTATTTAGATGGTCATAACATCATACTTCATTGTGATTGGTCCGTGGACGTATCACACGGATCGTGCATCATACGCCGTCGGATGCTCGCAGATCCAACGACCGTCCTCAACCCTTCCACACCAACCCCGAAACCCTAGCTTTGTCCTCTGGTCATTTTCCATCCACCCCTCACCTCCTTTCTTTCTTGCCTCCCACGATTCGATCCAATCCTCGCCTCCTTTCTTTCTAGCCTCCCATGATTCGATCCAATCCTCTTCCCCGACCCCTCCCTCCACCTCATCTCCCCCGATCCCATGGGCCGGCGGTGACCTCCTCTCAACCAGCCCCCACCCATCCATCTCTCTATCTCTCCAGCGTCCCCTCTCTCTCTCCCGTGGCGGCGCTCACCACTTCAACACCGTCGGCGACCACAACCATGGCCTCCACCTCCCCTCCCCTCCCTGGCTAGAGACCCACTCCCTCC
>NC_041384.1:5511319-5525125 GCF_002162155.2 Triticum dicoccoides | reverse complement strand
CTCTCCAATCCCGCCGCTGGCGGACTACCACCCCCACCGGCGACCTCCCTCCCTCCCTTCCTCCTGAGATCTCGGGGGATCCTGCCGCGATGGCCCTGGTGATTTGCTACTGCATCGTCTACTGCTTCAACCACGACACCGTCATCTACTGCTTGAACCACGATGTCGGTTCTTCGTCGACCTCCACCACGCGCGCTGGCATCCGTCCATCTCCGGCCATGGTGACCGCGGATCTCCGACCATGATGGGTACGTCTGTCTCCCCCCTCTCTCACCCTTCCTGCCTGCCTCGACGCCTTAATGTTTCGGTGTCATCTCTGCTTGTCACAGCTCCTTCATGCGGTGCGCGCATCGGTGGATCTGGCACGCGCGAGGCAGTGGATCTAGATTGCGAGATTAGGGGTAACAGCGGGGGTTGCGTAGTTGCGAGCTGGATTTGTTTATTTGGTGCATTTTCCCTCTCTGTTAATTGACGAGTGGTGGAGCAATTAAGAGATTTTTCTGTTCCAGACCGCACTGATATATTGGGACCTTGTTTAGTATTCATTGATGATCATAGTCTCAACTTTAAGCCAAGCAGATGATTTCCTCACGTAGCATCAATGAATACATGAGGAATTGCTGTGTCTCCTGGCAAGTTGTCTTAATTTCGTAGGGTTGTATACTAACCTTGTTTTGATCTTGCTGATGCAGGGTAAGGAGTTGAAAGGTGCAGGTGGTCAGGCCTGCAATGAGTGCGCCCTCCTGGTCTGCCGCCTTTGCTATGAGTATGAACATGAGGATGGCGTACAACAAGGAGTTGACGGCCTACTCAAGCGCCAAGGGAAGGCGGCAGGCTGGCAGCGCCACCAAGAGCCCAACACGAACCTCCAATATTGAGTCCTACCTATAATTCACGGATAAGGGTATTGATTAAGCTACTCCTGCCCTTCTGATTGATTAAAACGGCTGTTGATGCTTGTGCTAGCTTGCTAGGCCCTTCTGATTAAGTTACTCCTTAATCTTAGTGCTTCAACCTCCAAGATCTACTAGTTTTCTTGCTGAAATGAATGCAGGCATTTCAATTCCTTATGTTTCTACTCCGGGTTTTAGTCATAGAGCAAGGAATTCAGTATAAATTTAGGTGTACTTCAAGGGGTTGTCGTATGTCCAACACCAATTTCTGAAATGAATGTGGGTATTCCCTATCATAGTACTCCGGGTTTTAGTCAATTGCCTGTTTACAGTGTTGTTTTCTTTTGAGATATTACCGCGCTGCAGAAAATTCATAGAAAGAAAGTTAAAATTCAGAGTAGAACTTCATGAATGTACTGCTCTCATAAATTCACTTTAAGATTGGTGTTCTAGGCCAAGTTATTTAGCCAATTTGATGTTGTTCAGAATTTCTGAATGTACTCTGAGCATGCAAGCTAATTTACCTCGAGCATATTGTTTTCATCAGACTAGTGTACCTTGAGCATGCAAAGTAAACACATGCTACTCCACTTGTCTATTTGTACAGAAACTTTTGTTTAAATAATCCGAGCAAATAATCCAAATGGTGGAAACACATTCTGTTATGAAATTTGTCTACTCCACTTGTTTGACTGTATTGAAACCATTGTTTGCATGTTTCTAAAATACAGAGAAGAACACCCTGTGTTCTGGTAAAATATTTGTTGGCTATGATATGAAATTCCATGATGTGTGTGTTGTTTCAGTTTCTGTAGCTACAACAAAGTCCCAGTTTACTCTGTACTTGCTGCTGATGATTGCTGGCTAAATTTACAGTTGAAATAACAGTAGCCAAGGAGTAGATACAAGACGTATTTACCGTATTTTGCATCGAATGTTCAAAATCAGTTTTGTTCTTGTTCTGCGAGTCAAATTGCATAAGATGGGAGTATCACAACATGCATATACTGAAGATGGGAGTATCACAACCTGAATGTGCAGCTTATGTAGTTTCTGTATTTTTTTAACTCCCTTTTTCTGTTTGTACAGAAACTTCTGTTTAAATAAACCAAGCACATAAACCAAACGGTGCGAACACATTCTGTTCTGAAATTTGTCTACTCCACTTGTTTGTTTGTACTGAAACCTTTGTTTGCATGTTTCTAAAATACGGAGAAGAACACCCTGTGTTCCGGTAAAATATTTGTTGGCTATGATATGAAATTCCATGATGTGTGTGTTGTTTCAGTTTCTGTAGCTACAACAAAGTCCCAGTTTACTCTGTACTTGCTGCTGATGATTGCTAGCAAAATTTACAGTGGAGGTGTCGAGGAGGAGAGCAGCGGGCTGGAGCAGCCGCCGCTGGTTTTCTTACTGTTTTTTTTAAATGTCACAACTTACTATGCCGCTACCAAGTAAAAACCAACTTTGTTAGTACCCAGTAAAAACGAACCTGCTTTGCCACTAGCAAATAATGCACCATCTTGAATTGCAATTGATCCAATTCCCCTAGTTGCCAGAAATCAAAGCTTATGGCGGTGACCTACTGTTTGAGAGCAGCAGGGGCTTTGTCCTAGTTTACTGGCCTAATTTTTGTTAACACATTGGTACTACTACTAGTGGTATTGTTGGCATGATAAATGTCCCGAATCTTGTTGTTTATGATTGGGAGCACAGTCGTACTGTTACAACATGTTGTTGATTTTTTATATAGAGTCAGATGCTGTTGATTTTAGTACTAGTCAGACCTAAAATATTATTACTGTTTAAAGTGACTGTTTCTCCTTTTGTATGTTAGTTGGTTGTGCCCCTCTGCTGGAGGATCTCAGTCCAACTACTCTGGATGCATCTATGACATGGTGGACAAGGCAGTAGAAGCATGTGACATGGCAGCCAAGGGAGTTGTTTTGTGGGATGAAGTGTTGGTAAAGACAACAAGCCCCAAGGATCTGCATATGCGTTGCAAGTAACTCTGCCGCAACCACGGCCGGCTGTGCTTCTTCCTTGGCTACAAACCACCTAGGTGAGCTCTATCCCTCTCTGTGGTGCTTCTGGTGGCCTTGTACTGGTGATTGTGGTGTTGTACTCTGACCAGTGGCATGATTTACGCACTATGGCAATTTTAGGTTTAGGGAAAATATGCACTGTTGCTCCTGATCAATCCAATTGGCCAATATCCAGTTATCCTGCTATGTGTATGGATTTGTTTATGTGGATTTGGTCTAATCTATGTCCTCATGTTGATCTACTGGTCCGTGTGCGTGTGTGTGTGTGTGTGTGTGTGGAGTAAAGTTGTGGTTTGTGCTTCTCCTTTGTAACATGATGAAACAAGCACCTGTAGCGTCTGAGTTAGTGGGTGTTTGTCTACATGGTAAAGCTTCTTTGCCATGTATTTCATTAGGATGTGAACAATCTACTACATGCTCACAAAGCTATTGACTTAAATTTTGGGTTTCTTTGCTGTCAATGTTCGCCAAGCTATTTAAACGACGATGACAAAAGGAAATCATGAATACTCATATAGAAACTATATGGTAATAACTATACACGTTATCATTGAGTTTGCTGTGTGTTTATAGAATGACATGGTTAGCTAATTAAGCCCTGTTCGTGTATCTTTTAGAATTTGCTTCATTGGTAGCACATTCAGATATATTAATTAATTTTGTGCATGTTGGAGAATTTAGACGATGTTAACAAACCGTAATCACGAATACTTGTATAGAAACTTGCACGACCATCTTGTTTAATTTTGTGATATTCCTCCATACTAGGAGTTAATCAGCTGAACTGTTATTCAGCTTTCATTGGCAGTTTTAATTTCACTGAAATCATCTTTTCTTTTCTATGCTCATGTTCAAGCCTGGTAGTATATTTTTTTCCAAATGGTCTGTTTACTTGATTTATCTGTTGTTTGATTTTGCTCCATCAGCTTTCCTGATGTCCCCGTACATATATATGTTGGTTGTAATCTTCTTGAAGAATGCAAGTACTTGATATTCCATTCTGTTCTTGTAGGTGAATGGAACTCCGTTGAGGACTTCTACCCATGTTGAAGAGCAGCTAGCTTTTGTACTGGTAGAGCGGTCTATTTGTAGATCCCATTATTTATGATTGTGTGGATCTGGGTGAAGTTTGAAGTTCCTGAGTATGCAAGATTCGATGGTTAAACTGGTTGATGTGATGTGAATGATTGTATGAAAACTGGTTGTTGTGATGTGAATGAGTGTATGTAGTTTCACGTGTTCTGTTCTGTATAGCATATTATAATAAACTTATTTTAGCTATTATTTGAAGATTTTCATATGCTTTCTCTCTTCTGTCTGTTTGATATATACATATATATTGTTTATTAATAAGTCATGAAAAATCTGACATTTGGGACCCATCTGTAAACTGGAGCTGGGAACAAAAGTTGGAAATAAAAAATAAATTGATTGCAAAATGTTGTGCTAGAAAATAAGAAGGCCAAATTGTAGGCCAGGCCCATGTAGCTTACTGAAATTAACATAAAATACATATATTAAAAGGGCTTGCCTAAAAAATAATACATGGGTTGAATTACTGGGTCAGACCCATGTAGCTAATAAAAACACAGGAAAAAAACACATTAAAAAGCCGAATTGTTGGGCTAGGCTCATGTAGAAAACTGAATTGGACCGGGCTGAATCTTATGCCACATCAGATTGCCACGTCGGATGCCTACGTGGCTTGGGGAGGCTGCTAGTGACAAAACAAAACAATAGGCATATTTTGGTCGTAAATGTCCACGACATTCTCATAGAGAAGGTCGTTAATTTCAGTTTACGACCGCCAGCTTTTGACCTTCTGTTTTTTGTCAAAAAAGGTCGGAAATGAAAAACAATGACCTTTCATTGACCAATAGTCAAGGTCACAAGTTGACATATTTCTTGTAGTGGTAGTATATCTGCATTGGTAATGAGGCGCTTCAAGAACTCTAGCATGTTATTCTCTATTTCTTGTTTATAATGTTCATATGACCATGTCTCTTCATTAATGGTATTTGGGTCAATGAACCCAATGCCATAGCCTCCAGCTTTTCTCATTTCGGACATCTTCATCCTGCATAATACCACAGAAAAGAATATATAGTAAGGATAATTACATGTAATGATCAACGAGAGCACTACAGCTAGCTTGAGACTTAAATTACAGAAATAAATCACTTAGAGACAATAGCAACTGACGATAGATTTGTCAAGTGCGTCATAATTGAATAACTGAAACAGTTCTGTATACTCAATAGACAGAGCTAGCATATGGAATTATCCTCTTCCTTGACTTTCACCATGAGGAACTATAGATTGTGGGTCTTGCAAATTTTCATGTACCATTGATGCAATTCATACATTCTCATAGGGAGGTTCTTGACCTCCTCGGGCTTGATCAAAGGTTCACCACGGACATATTTTCGTTTTATTTCCTCCTCTCTAAGTGGAGACATGTGCTCGATCTCAAGGAGTTGTCCAACAGTCATACCGATCATTTCAGCCTGCATTATATGCTCCTCGGTTATTACCAGATTGCCCAGCTGGGGAACGTTAACGGTTTGCCCACATATATATAGGGCGCCGATACTCTTATGTGTTGTTGGCATAACAAGCGGGGGTATCAATTGCGTCGCCTCTTCTCCCGGCTGGGGAACGGTTTTCCGCATTTTTTGCCAGCTGCTTGGCTCGAGCTTGAGCTCGACTCCTTCTGTACTCGTGCTCAATGTGCCTTCCTGATTTGGCGCTCATAGTCTGAGTCAAGCACTTTTCCTCTGGAGCTGGTGGTCTAGCCATACGAATAAAGTGGCAATCTTTTCCTCTGGCACTTTCTCCCTTGGCGGCGGTGCCGGTTTCGGTCCAAAATGGGCGTCCACTAGGGCCTTCACTATGGCTATGTTTTGCTCCTCGGTCATGTCGTAAGGCCTCTGAGGAAGAGGAGCGAGGCTTGGACCATATTTATATCGCTTGACTCCGCCTATACCTCCTGTACTACCTCGACTCGTAGCGCTACACATCATAGCTGCGGCGTCTCTCTTCCCCGATTGCTAAGGCAGCGGAGACGGCTGACGTGGCTGAGTTGGAGCAGGAGGAGGGGCCTAACGATGTGCCGGACTTGAAGCATGAGGATTGGCCTCACGCGGCGTCGGACTTGAAGCAGGAGGAGTGGCCTCGTGCTGTGCCGGACTTGAAGCAGGAGGAGTGGCCTACTGCTATGCCGGACTTGGAGGAGGAGTGGCCTCACATCGAGGAGGAGTCGGATGACGACGCGGTGTCGGTGGCCTTCGAAAGATGATGCAATCCTTTCTCCATAGGATGATATGATGTATGGCCTCTCCCAGTGTGTGCTCCTGGTGATGCCCAGGAATGTCAAGCTCTAGCCCTGAATATTGGTCCACCACCTCATCAACCATGACACGAGCATAGCCGGCTGGAATCGGGTTGCAATGGAAGGTTGCTTCGGGGGGATTTGTATAAGCAACGGCGTCTGCCACCTTCATGGATATGTTCTTCATTTTGAAGTGTGGCTTGGACGGGGACGGGGACGGGGCGGCGACGGGGACGGGGACGGGGACGGGGCGGCGACGGGGGCGTCGACAAGGGGTGGCGATGGGGGCGGCGGGCGACGGGGCAGAGGAGAAGAAGCAGATAAAAACTGACGAAATTTGTAAGTGCCACTTATGTAGGATGAGCCTTTAGTACCGGTTGGAGCCACCAACCGGTACTAAAGGTCAATTTTGGCCAGGCCAAGCGGCAGGAAGGGTAGCCCTTTAGTACCGGGTGGTGACCTTTAATACCGGTTGGTGGCTCCAACCGGTACTAAAGACCCTACCTTTAGTACCAGGTGGAGCGACGACCCGGTACTAAAGGGGGTGCGCTGCCAGGCGAGGGGCGCAAAGTTTAGTCCCAGCTCGCCGGGCAAAGGGCAGCCGCACTTGTTTATAAACCCAGCTGCGGCTGCTCCTTCGAACTCCTCTATATAGCAGGCTTCTGGGCCTAACTATGGCGCGCTGTCCTGTGAGCCTGCTGGCCCTTCTGGGCCTGAATTTGCACACCCGAGGTCTGGCAGGCCCACTGGGCAGTGCCCCAACAAATTTTTATATAGTTTTTTTCTTTTCTGCATTATTTATTTTCTTCTATTTATTTTTGAGTAATTTTTTATATAGTTTTTTTCTTTTCTGCTTTATTTATTTTCTTCTGTTTATTTCTGAGGAGTTTTTTATATAGTTTTTTTTCTTTTCTACTTTATTTATTTTCTTTATTTATTTCTGAGTAGTTTTTATATAGTTTTTCTTTTCTTCTATTTATTTCTGAGTAGTTTTTTTATATAGTTTTTTCTTTTATGCTTTATTTATTTTCTTCTATTTATTTCTGAGTAATTTTTTTAGATAGTTTTTTTCTTTTCTGCTTTATTTATTTTCTTCTATTTATTCTGAGTAATTTTTTTATATAGTTTTTTTCTTTTCTGCAGTTGTAATAAGTTACTAAAATTTTGAATTGCCGGTGTAACAGATGAGTTTTCGTCCGAAACCCTGATACTTTGAAAGAGATTGTGCAGTTTGTACACGAAGTGCATCCTGTTTTTGACGTGACCCTCTCTACTTTTTTGCACATGCTATGCGGGCGAAATGATGATACCATGCCAAGTTTCAACCTTTTCTGAGTTCATTTGTAGTGCTTTTCAATTTCAGGGCCATTTAGCTCAAAACAAATCAGTAAATGCATTAAAAATAGCAAATTATGTCAGAAAGGGTTGAAAATTAATGACGTGGCTTTGAATGGTGCCTGCTGAATGCAAAAAAGTCCGGAGTTTGAGAGGAAAGAGTGAGGGTGTAAACATGTAAAAATATACATAAAAAATACATTGATCATCATTGATCTTTTTGTGTACAATCTGAATTGTCAATATGAGTCCTCAACGGTTTAGAAACCGGTGAAGACTCATATTGCGGCCACAAATTCCACACATAGAGTTCAATGAAGACCAAGCGCTTGTGATAGTTTGAGAAGTAACATATTTAAGATGGTAAAAACCCTGTTAGCCGAGCGAGGTGAGACTAAAAAACAGCTGCAACTCCAAACCTCTAGTACAGGTTTGTGGTACAAACCGGTACTAAAGGCGCTGGTGGGACCCCAGCCGGAGCACGGTGTGCCACATCCTCTTTAGTACCGGTTCATGCAACGAACCGGTACTAAAGGTTCGCAACGAATTGGTAATAATTAGCTCTGGCCGCCTAGCCGTTTCGAACCGGCACTAATGGACACATTAGTGCCGGTTTTGTTACAAACCGGTACTAATGTGCTTCACATTATGCCGTTTTTCTACTAGTGTGTTTTTTCCTGCATGACCTCATTCCTTGCACTCTTGAGTCTTTTGAGAAGGAGAATTTTGTTTTGTTGATGAGTCGGCCCAAATAGATTTTAGATGATTGCCAAAAAGTTGTTATTGAAGGATTGGAGTCAAGCTTAGGATCAATTTATCCTATGGGTCTGTACTACAAGGTTGAGGTATGTCTCTCCTCATTTATTTTGCTATCGAACCTTGTTGGTTGCATTCTTGGGTGCTTTGACAAGGAGCAATTACACAATGCGATTGTGGTCACTACTTTTGATTATATTTTGCAAGCAGTTCTGTGAAGCCATTGTGGCATGTACTTAGAACTTCTGTTGATGTGCAGTGGTCAACCGACAGCGCAGAAATCAGGTTTATAGATGAGTGCTTTATGTCGGGGTGGACGAGCTTCCGTTAGGCCATTGATTTCCCAATGAAGGAGCTTTGAGGCAAGCACTGCAATGATGTATATTTGTATATGGCATAATCTGTAGGAACCGTCTCCTTGTTTCCTTTTTTTCTTGGTTTTTCTCCAGTTGATTACTGCCCCATGAGATCTGCACAGACAAAATTCATGTTGATTTGTTTAGTTGTGGCATGTATCGTAGCTACACCAGTCTGATAATTTAGTCCTCAAATAAGGTAGTTTCCGTCTCCCCTTTACATGTGACGGATATATGTGGTTGTTGCTTGCCGTTGCTGAAGCGAGGACTCCTAAGTGTATTTTTGTGTTCTCCCAGATTATGTTAATCAGGCCGTATGTGTTCTGTTGGTCTATTTTCATTTGTCTACCTCTATAGAATTTCAAAGATGTAATTTTCTATCATGTAGTTGCCTATTTCTTCATATACTAACCCTCTCCTAAATGATAGATGAGGCAGGTGACTTATCTCACGTATTTCTTTTCTGTAAATTACAACAAGTCTATTTTAGTCAACTTAAGGGTATGTTGAATATGACTGTTAATGAAGATATTCATTCTTGTTATTGAATGTGCACAATCTGATTCATTTTAAAGTAGTTCCTTATCTTTATGACTAGACTAGGCTTCTACTTTAGCGAGTGTTTCACTTCAACACAGATTGATGCAAGAAAGAAATAATTCTTTTGCAATAAAGCAAGCATTGAGTGCCCAAAGCAGAAGAGGTTGAATTTTTTGCCGACGTAAATTTAAAGTAACCTTCTCCATGCAATTTTTTTCAACCATTTGTATCTAAATATCAGTACCCATTTTGAACTACATGCTCAGGCCGACCTTTTTATTTGATGTTATTGGTGTGGTATGTGTATAATTGTTAACTTGGTTGCGGTTTTAGTAATAGGTCGTCACACATTACAGAAAACTATTTTCCATTCTGTGTCTCTATGCTCATTTTGTGCCCGGGTGCAGCTATGAAGGAACACTACAGGTAGAGAAGAAAGAAAGGAAGAATGATGGTACGAACCACTGAGATACCAAGTCCGGCCAGCCAGATGAGTATCAGGAGAGTGTTTCTTCATTGGACAAAAATTGTCCTTTAGAGTATATTAGTATTTTAATCATTAATGAGTAGACTAACGCTTACATTTTTTTCGACTGCACCAATATAGTTTGTCTTTGCTGAATATACTATATTTACTTCATTTCTCTATTGAGTTAGCAATGGAAATATAAATGATTTATATACTGTATAATTTGCAACCATATAGTGATCAATTAACATTGTTTCTCTATATAATTTTGTCTTTGCTGAATATACTATATTTGTTTGGTCTGCACCCATATAATGATCAATTCACTCCCGAAAACGTCCTTTCCAGACATAATTTATTTTCATGATTTGTCTTTGCTTAGGATTCTCATTTAATTGGTGAGCACTCAGATTTGGAATATCAGCTCTTTAGTACTGGTTTATCATTTTAAGAAAATAGGAGCAATGTGATTTTGTTCTCTAGAGACTTGAATTGAATAGTAGGTCCTTTTAGTACTGTCCTACTACCTTTTGTAGCTAACAAATACATCAGTTCGACTAGGCATTATCATGCATTGTATCGTAGTATCTTTTTTTGCATAGAGTAAATACCTACTTCTGCTGTAGGTTACTTTTCTTTATAAAATTTGGTTCAGGATGCCGTTTTACCTGTTGCAATACCTTCAGCATAGAAGCAGTAGTGGTCTGCTCCTCCAAAGATCTATAGCTTGTGGATGCTGCGGATGTGGCACAGGGAGCAGATGAAATGGGAATAAGAGGACCCCCGGTGCGCGCACAAATTGTTTCTACCTGACAGCTGATAGTGAGGGTGAGCACCGAGTTGCAAAGTCGTCGCCCTTCCCTGCAAATTACAGTTCCTTCAAATTAACCAAATCACCATCTTATTTTTTTTCCTAATTTTCTCATATTTCTTAGATGCCTCTGACCTGTCTTGAGAAGGTTCGAGCCGAAGTATAACTTGTACAACGCATCACCAATTCGTCCGACAACACTGTTGTTGTAGAGGTAGCAGCGACCACATCTCTCCACAGAAGCATCGCTAGCTGCAGCCGTCGATGTACCTGATGTTGTGTATGCCTCTTCATCCCTTTAGTCTGCTTGGTTATTCGGTAGTCGGATACAATATAATATCGTTTATTAATCCTTTTGGTTAATTACAATATCCTACACTCACCTGACAGAATTTCATGATTGTTTTGTTATGAGATAGGTTCTGCCGGAGCGAAGGGCCAGCGCATTTTGAAGGGTTTGAGACTGAATTGTTCATATAGTCTTGCAACTATTTTTGTAGCCAAATGATTATTTTTTTAGATGCATTAGTTAAGAGCACTGATTTTTTTGAAGAGCTTTATCATGACATAGATCTTGGTTTCGCTTTACTGCCATGCAGAGGTTGGATGGAGCGTCGAGGATTTCAGGCTTGGGGGTGGCCACAGGTTGCCGGATAGCAGGATGAGTTGGATGTGTTCTTCAAAGACAAGGTAATGTCATGGCTGACGTGTACCTCAAGTACATACTTCTAAGTTTGGTCATTTGTTTATCCTGATAGTTGGTTTCTCTTAATACTTTTTCTTAGAGACATGATCAAAGATAGAAAAGTTTCATTTCTGAGGCAAAAGTGGCAGTATAGTATGCATGCCTTGTTCATCCGTTCATGCAATTGGAAGAAGTATCTGATTCATCTGACCTAATTCAAGTTAACTTGAGTACAACGGTAGATAAACATTCACTTACAAATCCTACTCCAAATGGACATCAAGAGTAGTACACGGACAGTGTAAAACGCGTTTGTGTTAGCTGAGTGAAAATTAGAGATCAGCCTGGTGGTACTTTATTATTTTACACTAGTAGAAAAAGGGCCATTTGTCCCATTTCATAAGGCCCATCTGTCTCGGATGGGTAACCGAGACTAAAGGGTCGTTACTAATGCCCTAGGCCTTTAGTCCCAGTTCTTATACCAACTGGGACAGATGGGCCTCCACGTGGCCGCTCTGGGGAGCCCAGGCAGGAGGGCCTTTGGTCCCGGTTGGTAGCACTAACCGTGACCAATAAGCTTCCACGCGTCAGCATTTCGGGGGCTGTTTTTTTGGAAAGGAGGTGGTTTAGGGGTTTTGGGGGTTAATTTAGGTTGTTATAGGTAGCTAATAGAGAGATGTGTCCTCTCTTATCTCCGTGCTACTGCAACTGCTATGCCTAAACATGACTTAGATTGAAGTGAGGCAACATGTGGTGCATGTCGAAATTAGTACAATCTCAAGTTTGGATTGTACTAATTTCGACATGCACCACATGCATGTTGCCTTCACTTCAATCCAATCCATGTTCATTTCACCCATAGATATATAATAACTCTTCATGCTCGCATCATGCATCATCATAGTAACAAGTCCTACTAATCATCATCATACAACTTCTACTCGTTATTAATAACAAGTCATACGATCATCATCCTGATAGTCATCGAACCAACCCTACTTAATTGTTCTTCGCACATGATCATCAGTATTATGCAGGACCTAAATACCCTATTTAAGGTAAAATAGCATGAAACAATATAGACCCTGACTCTCCATTATGGAGAATGGAGATCATCGATCCTGTCTCCAATTCTTGTGTGGTGCTTCCTTTTGCTTCCAAGAACCTCCTTACGATTGTCCACATTTTTTCCATTATCTGATTAGCATGTCTCCACTTCTTTTAGAAATCCGGTATGGACAGTTGAGATTCGTAGTATGACCTGGATATATGTTCAAAACACTAAGGCTGCCATTCTGATACATCAAATGAGGAACACAATCCTCTGCGATTCTCTGTTGAAAAACATAGTAATAACTTAATAGTTAGCAACGATGTACTAGTTTTAGAAGTATGCAAAAGATGCACGGATGTCCTAATAGTAAAAAATCTTACCAGGGCATCTCCATGGTAGTTACCGTAGTTCAACACGTGCACTAGTGGCACATATTGACCATAATGTTGAGGAGTTTGATTGTAGATATTGTAATTCTCAAGATCAGTACAAAATCCGACCAGATGATTTTTCTCCTGATAAGTTAACTCGGAGCCATTGGTGTAGTGGGTTTGTCTACCATGTTCCGCACATTGTTTGAGCAATCAAAATAAGCTGTCAACTATTTTGAAATAAACAATATAAATTAGTTAATAATTAACTATGTTTGAGAAACTCACATAGCGGTAGAACTGGAGGCGTATCAACAAGGACCCAAATGTTCATATTGCCTTGGTCGATGTCAGGATCACGAAGATCCATGGTGACAAGCATACCCTCGTCAAAACCATACATCTTGAAAAATGCTTCCCAATTTTTTCAACCAAAATGGGTTACACTCTCAGCATTATATAGATTTAGTTCAAAATCCACATCGTGATGGGTCCTTAGGTGAATTTTCTTCGTTTCAAAATTTTCATGGTCTTCAAAATCCATCCTCTCCAAGACATAGCGTCTTGCATGGCATGGAATAAGCTATACTCAAATTGTAAAAGATGAAAATTACATGTTGAAATAGTTGAAGTCATGCTTAATTACGAAAAACACTTGTCGCCGTTGCGTACCGTTTCAACATCGAAGGTCTCCTCGAGCTTAATGCTGAATCGTCGATCATCGTCCAGGTGAGGCCTGTCGCACAAACCTCGATCGTCGTGGCACCAGCCGCACTCCTCCGGGAGACTTTCGTCGTCCGATGACGACATTTCCTACGTTCATAATTCAAAGATTAAACTTGTACAATTAAATATATGTACTACAAAAACTAAATTAGATCATTATTATTCATCACGGGTTGACTATCCGTTTGTCGAGTCTTTTCTTGAAAATTCTCAGCTCACGTGGTGTATACATTCGACCATTGGTGATGGTCGCTCCTCCATTTGTCCCCGAGTGCATTACACCAAAATGTCTAGCACACGGGAACGAAGGAGAAGCGACCCCCACGACAATAGTCGGGATTCTTCGTCTTCTCATATATATATATATATATATATATATATATATATATATATATATATATATATATATATATATATATATATATATATATATA
>NC_041384.1:5458425-5510892 GCF_002162155.2 Triticum dicoccoides | reverse complement strand
GTCCTCCTTGCTGACACGGTGAAGTACCACCTCCGCAGTGTCCGAAAGCCTAGGCACCATCACTGGCCCACGCGACCGCCACCAAACAAGGATAGGTGAGGGAGTCCTGGATTAGGGGGTGTTCGGGTAGCCGGACTATACCTTCAGCCGGACTCCAGGACTATGAAGATACAAGATTGAAGACTTCGTCCCGTGTCCGGATGGGACTTTCCTTGGCGTGGAAGGCAAGTTTGGCGATGCGGATATTCAAGATCTCCTACCATTGTAATCGACTCTAGGTAACCCTAACCCTATCCCGTGTCTATATAAACCGGAGGGTTGTAGTCCGTAGGCAATCAACTCCATATACAACAATCATACCATAGGCTAGCTTCTAGGGTTTTGCCTCCTTGATCTCGTGGTAGATCTACTCTTGTACTACCTATATCATCAATATTAATCAAGCAGGACGTAGGGTTTTACCTCCATCAAGAGGGCCCAAACCTGGGTAAAACATCGTGTTCCCTGCCTCCTGTTACCATCCGGCCTAGACACACAGTTCGGGACCCACTACCCAAGATCCGTTGGTTTTGACACCGACATTGGTGCTTTCATTGAGAGTTCCTCTGTGCTGTCACAATCAGGAAGGATGCCTCCTCCCATCTTTAAAGACGACACCGTTGCTAAGGGAGCCTTGGCTGTCGGCCAAACCCTCCGGCTAGGTGGTTTCCTCATGCCCGCTTGTTCGGCTGTTGCGCCGACGGTGACCTCATCAAAAGCAACCTACACATCAGCTCGGAGCTCATCGAGCAGCTAGATCCAATGGAGCTCTCTTCCGTAAACAAGCTCTTGGATCGCATCGCCGCCCTGGGGGTCGCTATGGATTACGACCAGGTTGGGCTTAAACCCGATCTAAGAGAAATTAACTCTCCCCAAGTCACCCACCACGTTGCCGTGGTAGAGACGCAGTGCGGCGACCCTTCATCTATTTTAACGACTAGCTATGTCCGAATTCCCGACCCCTCCAAGCCGGATACCCGCGGAGGGGGAGATGTAACTCAAGACCTGAGCTTAGGATCAGGCAACGGGCCAGATTCACTGGACAACATCCAAGAATCCGAACATCAGAGTTCGGAAACTCTTCGGCCTCCGAATCTTGGATTGGGTGAGGTTTCAGATTCAACGACACCCGCCCACCCGATCATAAGAGATCTCTCCCAAATCAGGCAGAGGCCTGAGGAAACAGTACATCATTACTGGGCCAGATTCCTCCTGGTTATGAACAGGATAAAGGATTGCCGTGAGGAAGACGCAATCTCAATTTTCTAAAGTAATTGCACGGACAAGGGAATCCTTAACGCCGTAAGTCGTCGTGATATCACACGCTTCGCTGACTTGGCATCCATAGTACAAAAATACTGTGCGATGGAAAGCGCCTGGAAAACCAAAATAAATTTTTGGGATAATCCGGCCTTGAATAGTAATCCCGTCCGAACTAAGAGGGTGCATTATCACAGGACACTCGGGATAAACACCAAAAACCAAAACCCTCTACAGGGCATGGAACCGTACTGGAAAGATGGCTTGATGGACCCTGTAGAATTCACAGTACAGAGGACGCCACACCGACTCACAGCCTTAGAGCATGTTGGATACTCCGGCGGGTGGCCAAAATCGGCGAGGACCTCTGAATTCGGAGGCCGCAGAAAGCCATCCCAAGGACACCAGTACCGTTCTCACAGTCTTCGAGACTTTCGCATCAAACAATGTGCGAAAAAGAACACTCCGCAGCCTCGCCGAAGTCTATCAAGTTGCAACAATAAATCCATGGAGCGACACTGCCATTACCTTCAACGCAAGTGATGAACCAAGATTCCGAACAGCCCGAGCACCAGCCGCATTGGTCCTCAGTCCCATAGAGGACGGCTTTCGCCTCACCAAGGTGCTCATGGATGGAGGCTACGGATTGAACCTCATTTATGAGGAAACCCTTCAAAAAATGGAAATAGACTGGAACCGCGTCGAGCGAAGCAGCACAACCTTTAGAGGAATAATCCCCAGTCGGGAAGCGCGCTGCACAGGAAAAATCACACTAGATGTGGTGTTCGGCACGCCGGATAATTACAGGTCCGAAGAAGTCACGTTTCAGGTGGCCCCGTTTAAGAGTGGATATCACGCTTTACTAGGGCGAGAAGCATTCACAATCTTCCAAGCAATACCCCATTACGGGTACATGAAGCTTAAGATGCCCGGGCCCAATGGAATTATCACTCTAGCTAGTGATCCGGACATAGCACTCCGCACCGAAAACAAGACGGCCGCATCAGCCCTTGAGGCGCTATCCAAAGCCTTAGCGGCCGAGGAACTAACTGCGCTGCGCTCCACGGTTAACAGGGATGATGTGATACTCGATAAGAGATCCAAATCCACGTCCTTCAAGCCAACTGACGAAATAGTCAAATTCCAGGTCCATCCAACGGACCCCAATAAAACAGCTTCCATTGGGGCACGACTGACCCCTGATGCAGATGCCGCACTACGAGAGTTCCTACGAGAGAACTGGGACATCTTCGCCTGGCACCCTTCAGACATGCCAGGGATCCCACGCAGGCTGGCCGAACACAGCTTAAATATCCTAAAAGGATTTAAACCTGTGAAACAAGCCCTTTGGCGTTTTTCCGAACCCAAGAGACAGGCTATGGGAGAGGAGCTAGCCAAGCTATTAGAGGCCGGATTCATCAGAGACATAAAACATCCGGACTGGCTAGCAAACCTGGTGATGGTACCAAAGAAGGACAAATCCTGGCGCCTATGTGTCGATTTTAAAGACCTTAACAAGGCTTGCCCAAAGGATCCCTTCCCCCTCCCCCGTATCGATCAAATTATCGATGCCACCGCAGGACACGATTTGTTGTGTTTCCTCGACGCATACTCCGGTTACCATCAAATCAAGATGGCAGAATCAGACCAAGCTGCAACAGCATTCATCACACCATACGACCCATTCTGCTTCAACACAATGCCCTTCGGGCTAAAAAACGCCGGCGCAACATATCAGCACAAGATCGAGACATGTCTGGCAAACCAGATTGGCAAAACAATGGAGGCGTATGTGGATGATGTGGTCGTCAAATCAAGACATGTCGAATCCCTAGTAAATGACTTGTGGCTTACATTCAATAACCTCCGAAAATATGACATCAAGCTCAACCCAGACAAATGCGTCTTCGGCGTTCCAGCCGGAAAGCTCTTGGGCTTCATTGTATCCGGTAGAGGAATTGAAGCAAACCCAGCCAAGATCCGAGCTTTATCACAATTGGATGTCCCAAAGGACCTTAAACAAATACAAAAATTAACCGGATGCTTGGCGGCTTAAAGCCGCTTCATCTCCCGCTTGGGAGAAAATGCACTACCCCTTTATGGCCTCCTTCGGCGCACCGAAAACTTCGAGTGGACGGATGCCGCCACGGCCGGACTTGATGAAATAAAAGCCATATTGGCAACAAACCCAGTCCTAGCCGCGCCAATCACCGGCGAACCAATGTTATTGTACATTGCAGCAACACACCAAGTTGTCAGCGCAGTGCTCGTTGTCGAGCGGGAAACAGACGGACACAAATTCCCCCTTCAAAGGCCGGTCTACAACGTGTCCACTGTCCTCACTCCATACAAATCACGGTACCCGCATTATCAAAAGATTGCATACACGGTATTCATGGCGTCCCAGATGCTACGACACTACTTTCAAGAGTGTTCCATAACAGTAGCCTCGGAAGTGCCACTAAACGATATTATCAACAACCGCGATGCAACGGGCCGGATTGCAAAATGGGCCATCGAGCTTCTCCCGTTCGATATAACCTATAAGCCATGGTGAGCTAGTAAATCACAAGTTTTGGCCGACTTCGTCGCAGAATGGATGGAGGCCGAGCTCCCTAAATAGTACGGCACATATTCGAACTGGATTATGCATTTCGACGGCTCCAAAATGTTGGCCGGACTGGGGGCCGGCGTCGTCCTAACGTCCCCCACAGGAGACACAGTCCAATATGTGCTCCAGATCATGTACACGGATTCCAACAATGCAGCCGAATATGAGGCCCTCCTACATGGCCTCCGGATAGCAGTATCCATGGGTATCCAACGCCTAGAGGTACGCGGGGATTCAAACCTTGCGATATCCCAAATAAATGGAGACTTCGACGCCAAGGACCCAAAAATGGCAGCTTACCGCGACGCCATCCTAAAAATGTCAGCTGGGTTCGAAGGGCTGGAGTTCCACCATATAGCCCGAGAAAACAATCAAGCGGCGGATGTCCTAGCACGCATCGGAGCAAAACCCGATGCAGTCCCTCCCCAACGTCTTTTTGGAAAGATTGTTCAAGCCATCCGTAACATTGGAGGGGGAACCCGCAAATGACAGCCCGAACCCAGCCGCACCACTCGACGCCGAACAATCTGACGCAATCGGAGGCTCTGCCAACCAATTTACACCTTCAGCCCATGTAATAATGGCGGTTACTGCCCCGTGGACAGAACCATTCCTAGACTACCTTACAAGGCAGGAACTCCCGGAGGACCAAAACGAGGCCCGCTGCATAGTGCGGCGATCTAAGGCCTACAGAGTCCATGAGGGAGAACTTTATAAGAAAAGCACTACCGGAGTCCTTCAAAGGTGCATCTCCGAAGAGGAAGGGCGGAACCTCCTGGCTGAAATTCATGCCGGACTCGGTGGTCACCACGCTGCTGCTCGGTCCCTTGTTAGCAAGGCTTTCCGTACAGGCTTTTACTGGCCGACGGCCCGAGCAGACGCTCAGGACCTAGTCCAACGATGCCCTGGTTGCCAACTTTTTTCCAACCAAAGCCATATGCCACCCACCGCACTCCAAACTATACCCATCACCTGGCCTTTTGTGGTCTGGGGGCTTGACATGGTCGGACCCCTTAAAGGTGGAACCCATAGGAAAAAATACTTACTGGTCATGGTGGATAAGTTCACCAAATGGATAGAAGCCAAGCCTATTAAAACGGCCGAATCCGGACCTGTGATAGACTTCATATCCGGGGTTGTACACCGTTATGGCGTCCCCCACAGCATCATAACTGACAACGATACAAACTTTACCGCCGACGAGGTAAGACTCTGGTGCAAAAACATGGGCATCAAGCTCGACTATGCTTCCGTCTATCACCCACAAACCAACGGCCAGGTCGAACGTGCAAATGGTCTTATCATGAGCGGCATTAAACCTAGACTGGTGCGGTCCCTTAAGGAATCTAACACACACTGGGTAGAGTAGCTCGACTCCGTGCTATGGGGGCTGCAGACCACGCCAAATCGCACCACCGGATACACACCATTTTTTATGGTGTACGGCGCAGAAGCAGTTCTGCCCTGCGACATAATTCATGACTCACCTAGAGTGCGCATGTAAGAAGAAAGAGAAGCCGAGCTCGATCGGCAGGACAACTTGGACGCCTTGGAGGAGGAGCGCGATGTGGCAAAAGCCCGTTCCGCATTTTATCAATAGCAGGCCCGAAGATACCAAAGCAGAGAAGTACGGGCCAAAAATTACAATGTTGGCGAACTAGTTCTACGCCTGCCGGATAAGAAAAAGGACAAAAATTCAAGACCAAGTGGGAAGGTTCATTCATAATCGACCAAGTCCTGACTGGTGGGGTGTACCACCTGCGAGATGCGTCGAACAACCGACTCGAGCCGAACCCGTGGAACGCCACCCGTCTCCGAAGATTCTATGCCTAGCGCCGGACTCTGTGTTCGTATCCTTCCTCTGTCCATCCCTTTTTTGTATTTTTCTGTCCTACATTTCTCTCCTTCCCATTTTTTCCTTTCATAGCCCTTAAAGGATCATCTAGTGACGCGCCACTCGCGCTCATTAAACCTGGGGGCTTCTTTAACAGAAGCTTATTTATACGGGCTTGACGCCCAACACATGCGTCAAACTTCCGCATGTACCTTTTTTCTTCACCATTATATGCATCGATATGACTTAAGTTTTGGACAAGCTGGGTTGCCTGGCTCCTGTGCTTACCCCTACGTTCCCGATTGTTCGGCTAGGCGGTAAAGGGAGCACCTCTGCGATTGTTACTGCCGGGTCAGCCGGATGTGTACCTCAGACTGGGTGAAGCCGAAAGCTAGCATTCTTAAGGGAATATTCTGTCGGTGAAATAAAAGATGATCTTTTTACTCATTTTATGCGCCCCCAGATGCTTTTTTTCTGCGTCTCTTCACGCAGTCCGGACATGCACCTTAGGGCATGCCTCCCAGCGAAAGGAACCCTTAATGGAACTATTCTCTCTGGAAGATGTTTCTTACTAACCATGTAATATAACATAACTAGTTGGGCACTTGTCTGATAAAGCACAGATGACCCCTACGCCTGGTCTCCACGCATACCCCGGTTTTCATATAACTGCTAGGGTATTCGGACACACTCCGGACTGTCAGGTCCCGAGGTTGAAGAGAAAAGGTCGGCAACGACAAACGATCTACAATCCGGCTAGAAGGCATTACACATGTCAATTCAAAATTACACAGTCATTCTGACTGATTGTATTCCTCTTCTATACCATCTAATAGGCTGTCTAATTTACAGTCCTGCTGGGAATACTTCGTGGCCAACTCTACTTGGCCGTATACTAAGCTTACAGGGATCTCCTTCCCATCAGACCCCACTGGTCCGACCTCGGCCATGTGGTTTGGCTCAGACTTCGTAAAACGGGTCTTCACCATGGCCCAGGCCTCCCTAGCGCCTTGTCGGCAGGCCGATATCTTCCACAACCGGAAGCGCCGCCGAGCTCCCTTCAGCTTCTCCGCAAGCTCTCCAAGGCCCTCGGGCACGGAGTGGGCAGGCCATAAGGCTTGGGCAATACCCCGCATCGCCTACCGAATTCGCTCGTGCAGTTGCAGGAGTTCGAGAAGAAGGTCACCCGTAGAACCGGGCATCTCCTCTACAGGACGACCTGTGAGCATACCTACAGACATTACTCTGTTAGTCGACTTCCTCGCCGAACTCTTTTTACAAAGTTCGTTCAAGCACTTACTAAAAATGTCATGTCGAAGCCGCTGATTCTCCATCGTGGAGTCCGACAGCTGGCCACGAACATATTTAAGTTCGATGTCCAGCTTAGTGTTGGTGTCCTGAAGATCATTCTTCTCTCGCCTCACCTTTGTCAACGTACTCTCACCGGCCTTTAGCCGGCGTAAGAGTTGTTGCTTGTCCAGATTGAGTCTGGCGCCATCTGCAATATGATTTGTCAGATTTGCACCCACACCGCACAATACTAATCTTTCGAAGTGTATCTTACCTGAGGGGGTCTCTTTGGGCTCCCCTGCTGCAGCTAGTGCGGCCTCTAGATGGGCCTTGCACTTTTGCAGCTCCTGGGACAGTACGGTATTCTTCTCTGTAAGAAGCTGCATATTAAATGATCCTTAAATCAGTTGGTCTAACTGCTTGAAGTCTCGGGGGCTACAGGCATATATATATTTAACCAAAATTTTCTTACCCGTATGTCTTTTACATACTGCTCCGTGGCTCTGGCTAAACCATTTTGAGCGGCACGGAGGTACGCATCTCCTGAATTAAAGGCATCTAAAGCCTCTTGGGAGAAACAAGCGTCGCGTAGAATTGTCCGGCGATGCCTGTGGTTCATGGCACTCTCCACTTCAGAATTTGTGGCAGACAGCCTGTCCGCATCCTCTGTCGGAGGAGCGTCCTGTGCGCGCCTTGTGCTCGCCTCCGCTTCCTGGCCAGACGTTGGAGCCTGGCTGGTGGAGGCGCGATTGGCAACCTCTCTGGATGTAGTCCGGTGAGGTCTCTTCGTTCTGAAGGTAGCACGAATGTTAATATGCCCTAACAGAATAACTCCAGGGAAACAGAGGGTGCACTATACCTTTGCGCCGGCATCTCAGTTCGGACTACATTCCTTTTTGCCCCATGGGGCCCTGCGGCCCCTTGTTGGCTAGCCGCCGCAGGTTCGGCCTCCTGCCTCGGAAATCTCCCCTGCAAAACACGGTTGTCGTCAGAAACACCGGGCTACGTAAGGGTGGAATACCTTTCAAGGGAATAAGACCCTGGTTTCTGTCACCTAAGAGGCCAGGATTAACCCTGGGTAATCCGCCGTAATGGCTACCAAGGTATTGTCCTTGCTTAGCTGATGGAACACCCCGTCGATAAGCTCCACCGATATGTCCGGATCCTCTTCGGAGTCCGGATTGAGGGACCGTTCTGGGTCCTTGGGCTGTGGAGGGCGGCTATTTATATCCTTTACCTCCTGTCGCAGTTCCTGCATTGAAGTCATCAGTCTACCTATCTAACCATGGGAGTATAAAACAAACGGGCAAGCACAATTGTTCACTTACCCAACTTGGAGGATCGTACATACTGAATCCGGCCCGCAGGTTGACGTGGAGGAATTCCTCCTTTTCTCCCTTGTACAAAGAGGATAAGATCTTTACTAAGGCGGCGGCTGAGGCCGGCCCCTTACGACCGTAACGTGTGGCGTCATCCTCCCCGTTGAAATCCCACATGGGGTGGCCTCTATATTGAAGCAGCTGCACCCCCCGCATAATGCACGCGGCCATGACTCCAATCATGGTTAGTCCGGAATGAGCCAACAGTCTTATCCGGCCCATCAGGTAAAGGACGTCTCTGTCACTTTCTCTCTGAGAGCTCCGCGGACGCCAGCTCAAGCGTTTCTTCAATGGAGCACTATTGAACTCAGGGAGACCGACCCGGATAGGGTCCGGTAGCGGGACATCATCTATGTAAAACCATTTCGAAGGCTAGTCCTCGGACGCCTTCTTTGGGGTTCCGGATAGGTATCTGGTCCCGGCGAGGCGCCATACTTCGGCTCTGCCCACTTGGTATATAGACCCCTCTTGAGAACGAGGCACCAGGCAGAATAACCTCTTCCACAGCGCGAAGTGAGCCTCAACGCCTAAAAATAGCCCGCAAAGGGCGACGAAACCCGCAATATGCAGTACGGAGGCGGGAGTGAGATTGTGCAGCTGGAGGCCATAGAACTCCAGAAGCCCGCGGAGAAATGGATGAATTGGAAACCCCAGTCCCCTTATTAGATAGGGGACGAGGCACACCCGCTCTCCTTTAGAAGGATTGGGGGTGATCTCCGCTTGTTTTCCGCCATTGTAGGTGGCGAGACCGGCTCGGACCGGGACCATGTATGCCCGAGGGAGAAATCCCTTGGCCTGAAGCGACACTAACTCTCTATGCGGGATGGTGCAACTCTCCCAGTCCCCGGGTTTGGGACCGGAGGGGCGAGGGGAGGAGCTGCGATGGCTGGTCATGTTGGAATGGACCTTTGCTGGAAGCGCTCTGATGATAACTCGCGGAAAGGAGAAGATGTGGTTTGGACCTAAATCCCCATCCCGTTAAATAGGCGGCTCGTTTATACGGCTAGGGGTGTGGATGTAAAAACGCCTCGGCATTTCACATTCGTTTGACACGTGGAAGACGACCATTATTGGGCGTGGAAGCCGAGGAGCACTACATTACAAAAATCGGACATTATTCCTACAGGTACACAAGATTTGGAGAAGAACCCGCCTTGCAATGCCGAACAATCTGCGCGCCGGACTCGTTGTCATTGAAGCCTGGTTCGGGGGCTACTGAGGGAGTCCTAGATTAGGGGGTGTTCGGGTAGCCGGACTATACCTTCAGCCGGACTCCAGGACTATGAAGATACAAGATTGAAGACTTCGTCCCGTGTCTGGATGGGACTTTCCTTGGCGTGGAAGGAAAGTTTGGTGATGCGGATATTCAAGATCTCCTACCATTGTAACCGACTCTATGTAACCCTAACCCTATCCGGTGTCTATATAAACCGGAGGGTTGTAGTCCGTAGGCAATCAACTCCATATACAACAATCATACCATAGGCTAGCTTCTAGGGTTTAGCCTCCTTGATCTCGTGGTAGATCTACTCTTGTACTACCGATATCATCAATATTAATCAAGCAGGACGTAGGGTTTTACCTCCATCAAGAGGGCCCGAACCTGGGTAAAACATCGTGTTCCCTGCCTCCTGTTACCATCCGGCCTAGACGCATAGTTCGGGACCCACTACCCGAGGTCCGCCGGTTTTGACACCGACAATCGGGTCAACGACGGGCTGGCTCCTCACCAACCTACGTCCCTCGAAAGGTAGCACCTCCCAATACCAGCCCGGCGGAGCCTAGTCCCGGACGTGGCCCCTCTGATCAAGCCGGCCTCCTCCATCGAGTCGACGACGAGGATGTGGGATAGGCATCCTCGACGTCGATGCGGGAATAATTGCTTGAACTAAAAAATAAACTAGTTCTATTAATTTTCTTGCTAAAAATAAACTACTGCTATAGTAAAATAAAGTAGTTTTATTAAATCAACTAGTTCAACTACTAATTAAGCACTTACTATAAATAAAATAAAGTAGTACTTACTAAAAATAAACTACTTCTATATATAGTAAAATAAAGTAGTTTTATTAAATCAACTAGTTCAACTACTAAGCACTTACTATAAATGAAATAAAGTAGAACTTACTAAAAATAAAGTACTTCTATAGTAAAATAAAGTAGTTTTATTAAATCAACTAGTTCAACTACTAAGCACTTACTATAAATAAAATAAAGTAGTACTTACTAAAAATAAAGTTGTTTAACTAGTTCTATTAATTATCGCCCCCCCCCTCATGTCAAAGTTATCGGGGAGGGGGTATATCGACAATGACATACCCGATAAAAAATAAGAAGAGGAAGAAGAAGAAAAAAAAGAGGAGAAGAAGAAAAAAAAGGAGAAGGAGAAGGAATAGAGGAGAAGAAAAAAATAGATCTATTTTTTTCTTCTCTTCTATTCCTTCTCCTTTTCCTCTTTTTTTCTTCTTCTTCGACCTCTTCTTATTTTTCTTCTTCTTCCTTCTTCCTCTTTTCTTCCTCTTTTCTTCTTTCCTTAATTTATTTCCTCGACGACCCTAACCCTAAACAGTACAACTAACTACAGCGACTTCGCTTGCATACATATGAACAAATATGATCGATCATCTATGAACAATATAAAAACATCATATGATATATGAACAAAAAAATCACATCTATGAAAAAAACCATCTAATCATATATTTTTTATGGTGGCCACGGCGGCGGCGGTAGTGACGGGGGGCAAGGCAGGGGCGCGGGGGCTGGGGCTCACTGGGGGCGGCGTCGGCGATGGCGCGGACTGGGGCGGTGACGATGCGGGGCGGCGCGGACCGGGGCAATGACCGACGCGGGGTTGATACGTCTCCAACGTATCTTTAATATTTTATTGCTCCATGCTATATTATCTACTGTTTTGGACATTATTGGGCTTTATTATTCACTTTTATATTATTTTTGGGACTAACCTATTAACCAGGGGCCCAGCCCAGAATCATTGTTTTTTCCCTATTTCAGAGTTTCGCAGAAAAAGAATATCAAACGGAGCCAAAACCCTAATTCCACCGCCGCAACCTTCTGTACCCACGAGATCTCATCCTGGGGCCTGTTCCGGAGCTCCACCGGAGGGGGCATCGATCACGGAGGGCTTCTACATCATCACCATAGCCCCTCCGATGAAGTGTGAGTAGTTTACCTCAGACCTTCGGGTCCATAGTTATTACCTAGATGGCTTCTTCTCTCTTTTTGGATCTCAATACAATCTTCTCCCCCTCTCTCATGGAGATCTATTCGATGCAATCTTCCTTTTGCAGTGTGTTTGTTGAGATCGATGAATTCTGGGTTTAAGATCAAGTTTATCTATGAACAATATTTGAATCTTCTCTGAATTATTTTATGTATGATTGGTTATCTTTGCAAGTCTCTTCGAATTATCAGTTTGGTTTGGCCTACTAGATTGATCTTTCTTGCAATGGGAGAAGTGCTTAGCTTTGGGTTCAATCTTGCGGTGTCCTTTCCCAGTTACAGTAGGGGCAGCAAGGCACGTATTGTATTGTTGCCATCAAGGATAACAAGATGGTTTTTTTTATCATATTGCATGAATTTATCCCTCTACATCATGTCATCTTGCTTAAGGCATTACTCTGTTTTTATGAACTTAATACTCTAGATGCATGCTGGATAGCGGTCGATGAGTGGAGTAATAGTAGTAGATGCAGGCAGGAGTCGCACTAGTAGAAAACAGGGCTTTGGTCCAGGCCGGGTCAGCCCATTAGTCCCGGTTCAGTCCAGAACCGGGACCAATGTGGGCATTGGTCCCGGTTCGTGAGCCCAGGGGGCCGGCCGGGCCACGTGGGCCATTGGTCCCGGTTCATCTGGACCTTTTGGTCCCGGTTGGTGGGATGAACCGGGACCAATGGGCCTCGCTCCTGGCCCACCAACATTGGTCCCGGTTGGTGGCTTGAACCGGGACCAAAGGCTCCCCTTTAGTCCCGGCTCAAGTCACCAACCGGGACCAATGAGGTGCCTATATATACCCCTCGCTCGCGAGCAGAGCACCCCAGTGCTCTGTTTTTCTCTGGCCGAGGGGGAGAGGGCTTGGTGGTGCTCTAGCTCACCTCCTATGCACACAAGGTGTTCGATGGAATGCCCGAGCCACACTACTTAAGCTTTCTCCTCTCCAAGCTCGACCTCCAAGCTCCATTTTCCATAATATTTGTCTAGGTTTAGCGGTCCGTCACGCCCCGTCCCCATCTTCACCGCCGTTGATCACCCGCACCGAGCTCATCGCCGGCACCACCGTGGTGAGCCTCTTGTTCTTATCTTCTTTCTGAAAGGAAAAATATTCTTACTTGTATGTTTACATAGATACTTTTATTATTTTCTTACTTTTATTATTGCATCTTATATAGAGCGATGGTTTTGGTATCCGCCCCCGTCGGCCCTCGTCCTGTCTATGATTCGGATGTGGTATATATATTATCTTTATAACTATTGGTTCATTTATTGTTTATGAAAATTATGCCGACCAGCGTGACATAGATTTTATTTATGTAGGATGTATGTGAATCGGAAATGCCAACCGACCCAATTGTTGAGAGGTTAAATTTAGTTGAAGAAGAAAACAATTTGTTGAAGGAAAAAATAAAAAAAATTGAGGAGGAGAAGATGATATTGGAGTTGCATGTTGCGGACGTCGTCGATGATCACAAGATCAAGATGGATGCAATGCGCTTGAAGATTAGAAAGATTAGAAAATATGCCATTCATACCGAGGCTTGGTATCATTATGCCGTTGGATCAATTGTTACCTTGGTTGCGATTATGATCGCATTTGTTTTCGCATTGAAATGTTTTACATAGTTTCAATGTATGGTTTAATTAATTAGATGCTCTGGAGAGCTATATGTTGTTAGATGAGAACTATGTATGCACTTTGGTTTTAATCTGATGAACTTCTATTAATTTGGACACTTAATTATATATAATGCACGCAGATGAACCGGCAATGGATGTACGGTGACAGACACACCCGCGAGTACATTAAGGGCGTGCATGAGTTTCTCGATGCGGCTGAGGCAAACAAGCAGAATGGTTTTATGTGTTGTCCATCCACTGAATGTGGGAATACGAGGTCTTACTCTAACTGCAAAAATCCTTCACTCCCACCTGCTTTACATGGGTTTCATGCCACACTATAATGTTTGGACGAGGCACGGAGAAATAGGGGTTATGATGGAAGACGACGAAGAAGAAGAGTACGATGACAACTATGTGCCCCCTGAATACGGTGATGCTGCAATGGGGGAAGCTGGTGAAGATCAAGAGGAACCAGACGATGTGCCCAATGATGCTGCAATGGGTGAAGCTGCTGAAGATCAAGAGGAACCAGACAATGTGCCCGATGATGATGATCTCCGCCGGGTCATTGTCGATGCAAGGACGCAATGCGAAAGTCAAAAGGAGAAGCTGAAGTACGATCGCATGTTAGAGGATCACAAAAAAGGGTTATACCCCAATTGCGAAGATGGCAACACAAAGCTCGGCACCGTACTGGAATTGCTGCAGTGGAAGGCAGAGAATGCTGTGGCTGACAAAGGATTTGAGAAGCTACTGAAAATATTGAAGAAGAAGCTTCCAAAGGATAACGAATTGCCCGACAGTACATACGCAACAAAGAAGGTCGTATGCCCTCTAGGATTGGAGGTGGAGAAGATACATGCATGCCCTAATGACTGCATCCTCTACCGCGGTGCATACAAGGATCTGAACACATGCCCCGTATGCGGTGCATTGCGGTATAAGATCATACGAGATGACCCTGGTGATGTTGACGGTGAGCCCCCCAGGAAGAGGGTTCCTGCGAAGGTGATGTGGTATGCTCCTATAATACCACGGTTGAAACGTCTGTTCAGAAATGAAGAGCATGTCAAGTTGATGCGATGGCACAGTGAGAACCGAAAGAAAGATGGGAAGTTGAGAGCACCCGCTGACGGGTCGCAGTGGAGAAAAATCGAGAGAAAGTACTGGGATGAGTTTGCAAATGACCCAAGGAATGTATGGTTTGCTTTAAGCGCGGATGGCATTAATCCTTTCGGGGAGCAGAGTAGCAATCACAGCACCTGGCCCGTGACTCTATGTATGTATAACCTTCCTCCTTGGATGTGCATGAAGCGGAAGTTCATTATGATGCCAGTTCTCATCGAAGGCCCTAAGCAACCCAGCAACGAAATTGATGTGTACCTAAGGCCATTAGTTCAAGAAATTTTACAGCTGTGGAATGGAAACGGTGTACATACGTGGGATGAGCACAAACATGAGGAATTTAACCTTAAGGCGTTGATGTTCGTGACCATCAACGATTGGCCCGCTCTCAGTAACCTTTCAAGACAGACAAACAAAGGATACCACGCATGCACGCACTGTTTAGATGACACTGAAAGTATATACCTGGACAAATGCAGGAAGAATGTGTACCTGGGCCATCGTCGATTTCTTCCGACCAACCATCAATGTCGAAAGAAAGGCAAGCATTTCAAAGGCAAGGCAGATCACCGGAAGAAGCCCGCCGTGCGCACCGGTGATCACGTGCTTGCTATGGTCAATGATTTACACTACGTAATCTTTGGAAAGGGTCCCGGTGGACTAGCTGTTCCGAATGACGCTGAGGGACACGCACCCATGTGGAAGAAGAAATCTATATTTTGGGACCTACCCTACTGGAAAGACCTGGAGGTCCACTCCTCAATCGACGTGATGCACGTGACGAAGAACCTTTGCGTGAACCTGCTAGGCTTCTTGGGCGTGTATGGGAAGACAAAAGATACACCTGAGGCACGGGAGGACCTGCAACGTTTGCACGAAAAAGACGGCATGCCTCCGAAGCAGTATAAAGGTCCTGCCAGCTACACTCTTATGAAAGAAGAGAAAGAAATCTTTTTTGAATGCCTGCTCAGTATGAAGGTCACGACTGGCTTCTCGTCGAATATAAAGGGAATAATAAATATGCCAAAGAAAAAGTTTCAGAACCTAAAGTCTCATGACTGCCACGTGATTATGACGCAACTGCTTCCGGTTGCATTGAGGGGGCTTCTACCGAAAAACGTCCGATTAGCCATTGTGAAGCTATGTGCATTCCTCAATGCAATCTCTCAGAAGGTGATCGATCCAGAAATCGTACCAAGGCTAAGGAGTGATGTGGCGCAATATCTTGTCAGTTTCGAGCTGGTGTTCCCACCATCCTTCTTCAATATCATGATGCACGTCCTAGTTCATCTAGTCGATGAGATTGTCATCCTGGGGCCCGTATTTCTACAAAATATGTTCCCCTTTGAGAGGTTCATGGGAGTCCTAAAGAAATATGTCCGTAACCGCGCTAGGCCAGAAGGAAGCATCTCCATGGGCCATCAAACAAAGGATGTTATCGGGTTTTGTGTTGACTTCATTCCTGGCCTTAAGAAGATAGGTCTCCCTAAATCGCCGTATGAGGGGAGACTGACTAGAAAAGGCACTCTTGGAAGAGACTCAATAATATGCAGGGACGGATATTCTTGGTCTCAAGCAAACTACACAGTTCTACAGAACTCTACCTTGGTGACCCCGTATGTCGATGAACACAAGAACAGTCTGCGCTCCAAACACCTGGAGCAGTGCGACGACTGGATTACATGTGAACACATCAGGACTTTCAGCAGTTGGTTGGAAACACGTCTCAGAGGTGACAACATTGTTTATGATGAGTTGTACTTGTTGTCCAGGGGACCATCTTTGACTGTATTGACTTACAAAGGATACGAGATAAATGGGAATACATTTTACACGATCGCCCAAGATCAAAAGAGCACCAACCAAAATAGCGGTGTCCGCTTTGATGCAGCAACCGAGAGCGGAAAGGACACATATTATGGTTACATAGTGGACATATGGGAACTTGACTACGGACCTGATTTTAAGGTCCCTTTGTTTAAGTGCAAATGGGTCAATCTGTTAGGCGGCGGGGTACAGGTAGACCCACGGTACAGAATGACAACAGTGGATCTGAAAAATCTTGGGTACACTGACGAACCGTTCGTCCTAGCCAATGATGTGGCACATGTTATCTATGTGAAGGACATGTCTACCAAACCGAGAAAAAGAAAATATAAGAAGCGAATACATCATACGATGAGCCAAAGCGCCACATAGTTCTTTCAGGAAAAAGGGACATCCTGGGAGTGGATGGCAAGACAGACATGTCTGAAGATTATGAAAAGTTTCATGAAATTCCTCCCTTCAATGTCAAGGCTGACCCAAGCATCCTGATAAACAATGAAGATTATCCATGGTTACGGCGCAATAAGCAAATGACACATGCGAAGAAAAAGTGAAGACTTTCTCCCGCAACTATTTTGAGGACCTCCGGCTTAACCACCCTACCGGTGAAGGGGAGACTAGGCTGGGGTCTGCGCTGAAGACTCCATGCCTATGGCGGAAGGAGCTCATCAACCTTCCAAACTGGACGCCTCTGCCTCCTACTCCTCCGGCAAGACAGGGCACTCCGCCTCCTCCACCGCCTCCTCCTCCGGCGAGTCACGGCACTCCGCCTCCTCCACCGCCTCCTCCTCCGGCGAGTGATGATTAGGGCACTCAACCGGCTCCTTCTCCACCGCGTGGCGGCACTCCGCCTCCTTCTCCGCCTGCACCGACGCGCCCGAGCAGCCAGCCTCCTCCTTCTCCGCCTCGTCAGCAAGGGCGGAAGAGACCTGCCGCCGCTCCGGCTGCTCCGGCGCGTCGTAGTCCTTCTCCTCTGCCTTATAAGCAAGTAAAGAAGACAACCGCTCCGTCTCCTTGGCCGGTGTCTAGCAGTACAGCCAGTGGCGGGAGGAAATACAGATTTGGTCCTTCTCTGAAGACTCCACAGAAGTTACCATACGAGAGGACCCCAGAGGAGAACGCCGATATCGCACGAGAAGAAGTGAGGAACTACTTTGAAGGGGTGAAAGCAAAGAAACATCCACCTCCGGAGGAGAAGGTAGATCCGGTGAAAGCGAAGCGCACTCTGGCTGCCCTGACAAAACCACCCAAGTCTCCGCCAAAAGGAAACTATGAGCGCATTATTGGAAAGGAATTTGCCAAAGCGGAGCAGTCGGGAAGTACTATCAGTGATCAAAGGCTGAAAGAACGACGAGCTGGGAAACAAATTGCCCAGCTCGGTGAACAAGCGAATCAATCGTGCCCCCCGCTCAAGGTGCCTAGCGACAATGTCGCTAATGATCCGAGGATGGTGCCCGGTTATAGAAATCTTGGCAATTACCTGCCCGACGATGTACATTATGATTTCATGGAGGTGCAGATACAAAGATACGAGTACGGGAAGCCTCTCGTCAAAGATGAAAGACCTCTATCAACGATGATGCGAAGAATGCATGATTGGTACTTGAAAATCTGCAGACACTCTGGGGGGAGGAGTACTTTGTATGTGAAAGTTAAAAAGGAGCATGACCTCGTTGAAATTGAACTGTTGCCTGTTCCATTTGAGGAGTTCTTTCAGTTTTTAAATCAATTGGCCCTCGATAAACCAACGGTCGCCTGCTACTGTCTGTAAGTAGTACTACTTCTGTCATTAAGTCTCTCTATATAGCTCAGCTCTTTCATTGCATGTATTTATAATCATCCTCACTATATTATGCAGATTGAAGATCGCCGAATTGAAGAAAAGACAAGTCAGTGATATTGGGTTCATTAACACATATCTCATAGATGCAACTCAAGTTAAATTTCATGCCGCATCTACCGAGGCCAACTTGTTACGATCGTTGGTAATAAATGAAAACAAAGATATAATATTGTTTCCTTACAACTTCAAGTGAGTGTTACTGTCTTGTGCGTATTCGGTTTCCCTTATATATTAGTCAAGGTTATAGTAATGTAATTGATGAGTTATGCATGCGTGTGCAGTTTCCACTATATTCTCCTAGAGATTAAGCTTGAGCAGGGACTAGTAACCGTCTTAGACTCAAGACGAAAAGATCCCCAGGACTATGCAGACATGACTCAAATACTCGAGAAGTAAGTTAAATCGATCATTATCTACCATATCAGCAACTTTGTTCATTTCCTGATATATCAAGTAATTGTTTTCTTTGTCCAGCAGGGTTTGGAGAAAATTCACCAGAAAAGCTCCGGGACTGCCGAAGGAGCTGCAATTTAGACACCCGAAAGTAAATACTATAGTAGCATGTTCCGCGCATCTACTAGTGATTCAAGTGCTAGTTTCATCAATACCATTTGGCATTCTTGCTTATCAGTTTGATTGACCTCTATTTCTTGTAAAGTGGTTGTGGCAGGAACAAGGGAATGATTTCTGTGGATACTACATTTGCGAGTCCATCCGCCACACGACCTGTGAGCGGGGCTACACTGACGAACAATATGAAGTACGTAAATAACAACATTCACAATTTTATGTTATTACCATCATTTGTGTTGAGTTTCATTCATTCATATATATATGTATTGACCCCCTTCTTTAAATTAGATGTTTCGGGAGCGGGATGAACTCCTAGAATCAGCTCGCATGCGAGCAATTCAAGAGGAATTGGCAGCATTCTTTCTTGACCACGTGATCGCTGAAGACGGAGAATACTATGTGGACCCTGAGTCCGTATGATTATATTTGTAAGAGATAATTATTGTATATATGTAGCCGGTAGTGTCAGATAGATATACGAGAACTTGTTGTTCGACCAATCTCTCAGAGAAGGAGAGGTGGTCGATATCACTTCTCTCTGTATGCATATATGTTCATGACGATCTTCTGTTTCCTTCGTTTGCTTACTAGCTAGCTAGCGTGTCTAGTCCTCTCTATACGTATGTATAGTACGTAGCGTCGACCAAGCACGGACATAAGAGAGGACACTTCTCTCTATTAATTATAGCTAGCTAACACAATATATGAAACACCTAAATTAACCCCCCAAAACCCCCAACCCCCCCCCTTTCAAAAAAAACAAAAACCCCAGCCATAGAAATGCTGACGCGTGGATGCCTATTTGTCCCGGTTGGTGCCACCAACCGGGACCAAAGGGTCTCCTGCCTAGGCTCCGCGCACAGGCCACGTGGAGGCCCATCTGTCCCGGTTCAGGATTGAACCGGGACTAAAGGGACAGGGCATTAGTACCGACCCTTTAGTCCCGGTTCCAAAACCGGGACAAAAGGCCCTTACGAACCGGGACAACAGGCCCTTTTTCTACCAGTGTCGGTCTACTTGTCTCGGACGTGATGCCTATATATATGATCATACCTAGAAATTCTCATAACTATGCTCAATTCTGTCAATTGCTCAACAATAATTTGTTCACCCACCGTAAAATAATTATGCTCTTGAGAGAAGCCACTAGTGAAACCTATGGCCCCCGGGTCTATCTTCATCATATTAATCTTCCAACACTTAGTTATTTACTTTGCTTTTTTACTTTGCTTTTATTTTACTTTGCATCTTTATCACAAAAATACCAAAAATATTATCCTATCATATCTATCAAATCTCACTCTCGTAAGTGACCGTGTAGGGATTGACAACCCCTTATCGCGTTGGTTGCGAGGATTTATTTGTTTTGTGTAGGTACGAGGGACTCGCCGTAGCCTCCTACTGGATTGATACCTTGGTTCTCAAAAACAAAGAGAAATACTTATGCTACTTTGCTGCATCACCCTTTCCTCTTCATGGAAAAACCAACGCAGTGCTCAAGAGGTAGCATCGGTTCGTGGCAGCAACCGGGACCAAAGCACCCCTTTAGTCTCGGTTGGAGCCACCAGCCGAGACCAAAGGTCGCTTTTCAGCAGCCCAAAGGGCGGGAAGTAGAGGCCTTTGGTCCCGGTTGGAGCCACAAACCGGGACTAAAGGGTGCGCATTGGTACCGGTTGTTGGCATGAAGCGGTACCAATGTACGCCTTTAGTACTGGTTGGTGGCACCAACCAGGACTAAAGGCCTTGTGCTGCCCGCATCGCAGCACGAAAGTTTTGTCCCACCTCGCTAGCTGAGGGAGCTCGAGAGTGGTTTATAAGCCCCACTCCCGCTGCCCTCTCGAGCTCCTCTCAAATGCAGGATTTCGGGCCTAAACACATTGTATCTACCTGTGGTCCTATTGGGCCTTCTACGGGCACGAATCCTTGCCCGTGGGTTGGTTTCTAGTCGTATTCAGGCCATGGTGGCCCAGTAGGTGGCGTTTTTTTATTTTTTCCTAGTTTAGTTCTTTTCTTTTTTGCTTTATTTATTCATTTTGTTTCTACTTACAACAAAATACTTATTTATTTTTTTATTTTGTTTCTAATTACTTATTTATTTTATTTTATGATAATTCTTTTTGCTATTAAAGTTTCTAACAAAAAAAGTTATTTATGAAAATTCTTTTTGCTTTTAATGATTTTAAACAGAAAAAACTTTGATAATTTTAGTTGCATCAATTTTATATAATTTTAGTTTCAGTAATACTAGAGGTTGCTTATAATGTTTTGAACAGAAAATACGTTGATAATTTTAGTTTCATAAATTTTATTTATGTTATTAAAGTTTATCTTATTTTGTTTCTACTTATATATTTTATTAAAGTTTAGTTTATTCTGTTTCTAATTACTTATTTATTTATTTTTATGATATTTGTTATTTTCCATGCATTTACGGATTATTTCATGAGACCATGAAATTGAAAAGCACTACAAATGAACTCTGGAAAGGTTGAAAGTTGGCATGGTATCATCATTTCACCCACATAGCATGTGCAAAAACTAGAGAGGGTTACGGCAAAAACTAGATGCACTTCGTGTACAAAACGGACAATCTGTTTCGAAGTATCAGGATTTCTTACAGAAACTCGTCTGTTACAACAGCCATTTCATATGAAGTATGAAAAGGTTGAAAGTTGGCATGGTATCATCATAATAGTTGTGGAGAGAAAGTCTTCACTTTTTTTTCGCTTGTGTGCTCTGCTTATTGCGCCGTAACCATGGATAATTTTCATCGTTTATCAGGATGCTTGGGTCAGCCTTGACATTGAAGGGAGGAATTTCATGAAACTTTTCATAATCTTTAGACATGTCTGTCTTGCCCTCCACTCCCACAATGTCCCTTTTTCCTGAAAGAACTATGTGGCGCTTTGGCTCATCGTATGATGTATTCACTTCCTTATCTTTTCTTTTTCTCGGTTTGGTAGACATGTCCTTCACATATATAACCTGTGCCACATCATTGGTTAGGACGAACGGTTCGTCAGTGTACCCAAGATTGTTCAGATCCGCTGTTGTCATTCCGTACTGTGGGTCTACCTGTACCGCGCCTCCTGATAGATTAACCCATTTGCACTTAAACAAAGGGACCATAAAATCATGTCTGTAGTCAAGTTCCCATATGTCCATTATGTAACCATAATATGTGACCTTTCCCCTCTCGGTTACTGCATCAAAGCGGGCACACCTGTTTTGGTTGGTGCTCTTTTGATCTTGGGCGATCGTGTAAAATGTATTCCCATTTATCTCGTATCCTTTGTAACTCAATACAGTCGAAGATGGTCCCGTGGACAACGAGTACAACTCATCACAAACAGTGGTTTCACCTCTGAGACGTGTTTCCAACCAAGTGCTGAAAGTCCTGATGTGTTCACATGTAATCCAGTCGGCACACTGCTCCAGGTGTTTGGAGCGCAGACTGTTCTTGTGTTCATCAACATACGGGGTCACTAAGGGAGTCCTGGATTAGGGGGTGTTCGGATAGCCGGACTATAACCTTTGGTCGGACTCTTGGACTATGAAGATACAAGATTGCAGACTTCGTCCCGTGTCCGGATAGGACTTTCCTTGGCGTGGAAGGCAAAGTTGGCGATACGGATATGTAGATCTCCTCCCATTGTAACCGACTCTGTGTGACCCTAACCCTCTCCGGTGTCTATATAAACCGGAAGGTTTTAGTCCATAGGACGAACAACAATCATACCATAGGCTAGCTTCTAGGGTTTAGCCTCTCTGATCTCGTGGTAGACCTACTCTTGTACTACCCCTATCATCAATATTAATCAAGCAGGAGTAAGGTTTTACCTCCATCGAGAGGGCCCGAACCTGGGTAAAAACATCGTGTCCCTTGTCTCCTGTTACCATCCGACTAGACGCACAGTTCGGGACCCCCTACCCGAGATCCGCCGGTTTTGACACCGACATTGGTGCTTTCATTGAGAGTTCCTCCATGTCATCTCTTTTAGGCCCGATGGCTCCTCCGATCATCAACAATGATGCGGTCCAGGGTGAGACTTTTCTCGCCGGACAGATCTTCGTATTCGGCAGCTTCGCACTACGGGCCAACTCGCTTGGCCATCTGGAGCAGATCGAAAGCTACGCCCCTGGCCATCAGGTCAGATTTGGAAGTTTGAACTACGCGGCTAATATCTAGAGGGACTTGATCTTCGACGGATTTGAGGCACAGCCGAGCGCGCCGCACTATCACGATGGGCATGATCTAGCTCTGCCGCCAAACAGTGCCCTGGAGGCCGCACCCGTATCCGCTCCGACCCTTAGTTTGGAGCCGACTGCGCCAATCGAGGACGGCTGGCTGGACACCGCCTCGGGGGCTGCAATCTATACGGTGATCGAGCCGAACACCAATCTTATCCTCTGCAAAGCCCGTGACTCCAAGGTGCCGGACTCCGCTCCGGACTCCGAGCCCTCCGCGCCCTTGCCAATCGAACCCGATTGGGCGCCGATCATGGAATTCACCGCCGCTGATATTTTTTAGCACTCGCCCTTTGGCGATATTCTAAATTCACTAAAGTCTCTCTCTTTGTCAGGAGAGCCCTGGCCGGATTATGGCCAACAGGATTGGGATGTGGATGACGAAGAAATTCGACGCCCACCCACCACCCAATTCATAGCCACTGTCGATGATTTAACCGACATGCTGGACTTTGACTCCGACGACATCGACGGTATGGACGACGATGTAGGAGACGAACAGGAACCAGCGCCTATAGGGCACTGGACAACCACTTCATCTCACGATGTATCCATGGTGGACACACCTAAAGGAAGAAACAACGAGGAACAATGGGACACAATGAGGGATCGTTCCCTCGAAAAGCAGTCAAAGCGGCGACGTAAGCGCCGCTCCAAGCCCCGCCTCGACAGAGACAGCAGCCATACAGACCCGGCCACAGAGCAGGGCAAACCGGTGGACGACGAACATGCCATCGAGCAACCGTCCGAACAGATCAACTTGGATAAACAAACCGAACAACCTGTCACCGGTGGAGATAACAGTCTGGATGAGCTCACGCCGGACAAATTGCTGGAGCAGAAGAACAAACACAAAAGACTCGTCACCACTGCACGTAGCCTGAAAAAGCAGAAGTGGAAGCTCAAAACAACAGAAGATGCACTCAGAACTAGATGGAGCAAAGTACTCAACACCGCAGACAAATACGGCGATAGTCGCCACACAAAGAGCTACCCGAAGCAAAAGCTACTACCCGAATTTGATGAGGAGGCCCTAGAGACCCAAAAATCAAAAAAATAAGGAAGCCACCCGGTCGGATAAATGACCCCATGGCCAACATAGAACGGCATATGGCGCCGCACACAAATCAACACGTGATCCACCCAAGGATTCGCATCACAAAGACGGCCCAGCCAGATCTATCTACGGGCCAAGAAAGCAAACTCTAGTAAGCAATGCAGCACAACAAATATCCGAACAACACAGCACACCCAAGTATAGGGGTGCCGCACACCCCCTATGTTTCATCGATGAGGTGCTAGACCATGAATTTCCAGCGGGATTCAAGCCCGTAAACATAGAGGCGTACGACGGAACAACATACCCTAGAGTATGGATTGAGGATTATATCCTCCACATACACAAGGCCAGAGGAGACGACCTCCACGACATAAAATACTTGCCCCTCAAGCTCAAAGGGCCAGCCCGGCATTGGCTTAAAAGCCTTCCCGAAAACACCATTGGAAGTTGGGAAGAGAACGAGGATGCTTTTCAAGAAAATTTTCAAGGGACCTATGTCCGACCTCCGGATGCAGACGATTTAAGCCATATAACTCAACAGCCCGGAGAGTCAGCCCGGATACTCTGGAACAGATTTCTTACTAAAAAGAACCAGATAGTCGACTGTCCGGACGTCGAAGCCTTAGCAGCTTTCAAACACAGCGTTCGAGATGAATGGCTTGCCAGACACCTCGGCCAAGAAAAGCCAAGAACAATGAACGCATTAACAAGCCTCATGACCCGCTTTTGCACGGGAGAGGACAGCTGGTTGGCAAGATACAGCACCAGCGACCCAAGTACATCCGAAGTCAGGGATGGAAACGGGAAACCGCGACGCAACAAGGAACAACGCCGTAATAAGGAAAGCAGCTCGAAGAGCACGATAGTCAACGTCGGATTCAAAAGCTGTCGGCAGAATCAGAAAAAGCTGCCCCTCAAGGATAACAGGGACGAGCTATCTAACCTAACCAAAATCTTGGATAAGATATGTCAAATCCACAGCACCCCTGGGAAGCCTGCAAACCATACCCATAGAGAATGTTGGGTCTTCAAGCAATCCGGCCAACTCAACACTGAACACAAGGGGCTCGACACACCAAGTGAGGACGATGATGAACCCCACAAGCAGAGCACCGAGAAACAAAAGAATTTCCCACAAGAAGTCAAAACAGTAAACTTACTTCACGTGACAAAAGGAGTGGCGCCTATAGAGATATGCGCCATACGGCCCATCCCAAAGGAGTCTCGCCACTGGTTGTCAAAACCGATCACCTTCGACCATCAGGATTACTCTAGAAGTATCGGGAACGCAGGCTGGACTGCCTTGATATTAGATCAGATAATAGACGGACTCCACTTTACACATGTCCTGATGGACGGCGGCAGTGGTCTAAACCTGCTATATCAGGACACAATCCGCAAAATGGGGATAGACCCAACAAAAATTTGCCATAGCAACACTTCCTTTCAAGGAGTAATGCTAGGCATGGATGCCCATTGCAGGGGTTCTCTCCGGCTAGAAGTTATGTTCGGCTCCCTTGATAACTTCCGCCGCGAAAAGCTAACCTTCCACATCGCCCCTTTTTCAAGTAGCTATCAAGCACTCCTGGGACGAGAGGCCTTCGCCCGCTTTAATGCAATACCGCATTATGCATCTCTTACGCTTAAGATGCCCAGTTCACGAGGCATCATATCACTAAAGGGAAACATTGAGTGTTCCCCCCGCGCGGAAGACTGTGCGGCTGCCTTGACAGCCACACACTAAAGCGGCTTCGCCAATCAAAGCACCTAAATAGGTCGTCAAGACCACAGACGCGGCTTGACGAGTCTGACATAAACATACAATTGATAAAGGCTTAATAGCCGTACACCCCCTTACAAGGGGCTCCGCGCATGCAAAACAAGAGACAATAAGGCTCAGTTTTACTCATTTTTTGAATTATACTTTGTTTATTTAGTATAACGTACATTTTGCACGACCCTTTTTCAACTAAGTTCTTCTCTTTTACAGATGAACACCGTGCTACACCCGTCCAGGATACGGCACAACGGAGACACAGGCGCAGACATGCAGCAGGGACCCGTTCGAAGGATTCTTTTTAGATTAAGACCCTGCATAAACCTTTTTTACTGTCTCTTGTTGATACACGTCCCCCGGATTCTCAGTATAGCCGAGGAGGAGGCTGGCGTCTTGGCATGTGGCCACGTTAGAATTTTGCACGTACCTGGACACCAGGGGCTTATTACCAAGGGCGTTGTTCCGCCCGTTTTCATAAAAGACCGAATACCTTAGGGAGTGTTCGACGTCGCGAGTTTGGACTTATATGCATCAGCTCCAAATCATGTCTTTGGTAAAATGTTGGGTTTTCCCGGCTCTTGTGTTTTGCTGCCTTACGTTCCGCTCTATCGGCTAAGGCGGCACAAGGAGAACTACTGCGATTGTGCCCCGGTTCAGCCACGCGAGCACCTCAGTAGAGAAAGCCGAAAACTGACTGTCATGATATAGCGTTAGACTGGTCAACCACTCGATGACCCGCCGAAATCTTTAGGATTCCTTCATATTAACGAAGGGTCATTTCCCGGCCAGGTACACACGCTCCCCGAATTCGGGTGAGCGCGGTGCCCCCAGGGGCTATATAGTAGCCCCACTGGCAAACTCCTATGGCTAAGTGAAAGTGATAAAGCATTATAGTCTGGTTGATTAGTTCGCTGCGCTATCACCTCCTTAATGGGACTAAGACGTTGGATCAAGTGTGAAAATGCGCCTTCTGCAAACACCCCCGCATTATATGCGTGGGGGCTGAAGCCAAAGACTGCCATCTTTCAGGTTATATACACATATACATTAACAGCCGCACAGGAGGTGTTTTAAATTCTTGAAGGCACAAGTATCAAAAGCTTTTATATTTGATCAAAACATTGTTTTACAATAATACATGTTATTCGAACATAATATCCTTCGAGCACCGCGTCTCTATTAAACGAGCGCCCTGCAGAACTTTCTGAAAATAGTGCTTGGCAGGTACTCGGCTCCCGTCCGAGTCATGGGATGCAATAGCAGTGGCCTTCATCTCCGCCTAGTATGTTTTGACACGGGCAAGAGCCATCCATGCACCCTCTATGCATGCTGACCTCTTCATTGCATTGATATGCGGCACCGCACCAAGGAACTGCTGCACCAAGCTAAAATAACTTTTTGGCTCAGGCCTTTCTGGCCACAGATGACTCATGACATACTTCATGGCGAGTTCGGATAACCTATTCAGCTCGGCCCATTCGGCTAAATGATCGGTTAATGGAAGTGGACGCTCTGGATTGTGGAAGTGCGACCAGAAGAGCTTTTCCACTTCGCGATCCTTTTGGTCTTGGAAGTGTTTGGCCGCGTCCACGACACTCGCCGCCAAATCCAGATAAGGGTCCGTCGTACTCCATAACCGGTCCAACGGAGCATATTTAGGATCCCCGAACATCATCCGCAGCATAAAGGGCTTTCCAGCCGCGATATCTCCGGCCTGACGTAGCTCCTCCTTCATAGCTCTCATTGCAGAGCGAGCATCCTTGGCTTCTGTAGTGGCCTTCTCTAGGTCCGTCTGTTCCTCCTGATCTTCTTTCTCAAGAAGCTTGCAGCGGTCGGCAGTGCTCTTCAACTTTACATCCATCTCGGCCATTTCCTTTCTGCTTTGGCAGTGAGCAGCATGTTCGGCTTTTAGCTCTTCAACCGCCTTTAAGGCAGCAGCATCGATTTTCCTGGCCTGCTCCTTGGCCCGGATAAGTTCCGCCCGAAGGTTCTCCATGGCAGCGGCACCATCTGCATAAGCACACATGATGTAAGATACGGGCATCAAGCTTCTCTTACCAGGTGTCTCCGGAGAAATTACATACCCTGTGCCTCGTCAAGCCGCTTGTTGACAAGCGCGATGTCGGCATCTACCACGTCAAGTTGCCGCTTTAGTTCGGCAAATTCATCAGTCCGGCTAGCCACCGGACACTTCGCCACCTACATAGGAAGGGCGACATATTATACCTGGGATTATGATCCTCTGCGCGCTGTCACTTTTGACAACGCATAGAGTCTCAGGGGCAACTATCTACGTAGGGCGCATCTTATATATGCGGAACTGTCAAAAGTTACATGATTTCGCGTACCTCAAAACCTGTCAGTAAACTCCTGACGGACTCGTGCAACCCGCTCTCCGTGGATGAAATCCTTTCAATCACCGTACCCATCAACGTACGGTGCTCTTTTGAGATAGACGCTCGCCCGATCAGATACTTCAACTCCTCCGGCCGTGCACCGGACGGTGCCGAACTCGTCCGATGGCCTTTTTCAAAGGCCGGATATGGAGGGCTTTGGGGGGCCATATGACTGCCTTCCGGCCCTGCCGGATTCGGAGAAACCCTCCGTGACGACACCTCAGGGTCGCCCGCCTCGTGAGGCGGTATGACAGGAGGAGGCGTTCCGCTCTCCATCATCTCCGGAAGAAGCTCCCCCGAAGATGAGCTCTGCTGAGAAGGGCTGAGATCCGAACTACAAGGTAAAATTTCGGTTATTCTCCTCAGGAATAGAACAGGGGTGTCTCTCATTTCAAACTCCCCTCTCTACTTACAGCTCGGTGGAGGGCTAATTCCCTTGGGGGCACAGTATGGTCGAGGTATCCCCCGGCACAGGACCCTCTGCCGAAGAATTCTTCCCCTGCTTCGAGACCATGGTCTCTGGGTCATTAGAGGCGGTCCTCTTCTTCCCATGGGTAGAGGAATTTTTGATTCCTCCTTTCCCAACAGACTCCTTCGAGGAGGCGGTAGCTCCCTTGTCCCCCTCCTCGTTCTCTTTCAAAGGCACAATCTCCAGCATCCTGGTCAACACGGGATTCGGCGAGGTCTCAGGAAGGGGGCCCAGACACCTGATTAACTTCGCCTTCGCTACCCACTCATGTTTCAAAGACAACTCTTTTAAGCGTGATGTTGTGATGAATGAACGGATGGTGTGTCCGGAGACAGGGCTACTTACTTGAGTATCCGGACGGTTGCAGCTTAGTCCTGCGTCCTCCGTAGCATCCGGACACATTACTTGTGATCCGAAGAACAATTTGTACATCTCCGCGGGCGTTATGCCAAGAAAGTGTTGGAGAGCTCGCGGTCCCTCCGGATCGAACTCCCACAGGCGGAGGGGGCGACGTTTGTAGGGCAGAACTCGGCGAATTAGCATAACCTGTGTCACCACGACCAGGCAGATGTCCCTTTCTAGGAGATCTCGGATGAGGCCCTACAACAGGGGGACGTCCTTCGCCGGCCCCTAGTCCAGCCCCTTATTGACCCATGACGCTAGTCGTGGTGGGGGACCCGAGCGGAAAGCAGGAGGTGCCACCCACTTGGTGCCCCTGGGAGCTGTGATATAAAACTACTCTTGTTGCCATAAGTTGAACTCCTCTTGAAAAGAGCCCTCGGGCCATGGAGCGTCAGCATTTTTTCTTATAACAGCGCCTCCGCACTCAGAGTGCCATCCCTCGATCATCTTCGGCTCTACTTTAAAGGTCTTAAGCCATAGTCTGAAGTGTGGAGTAACATGGAGGAAGGCTTCGCACATGACGATAAGCGATGAGATGTGGAGGATGGACTCCGGAGCTAGGTAGTGAAATTCCAGCCCATAATAAAACTTGAGCCCCCTCAGGAAGGGATCCGTTGCGAAGCCGAGCCCTCGGAGGAAGTGAGACATGAAGACAACACTCTCACCAGGCTCGGGAGTAGGAATAACCTGCCCTTGAGCAGGCAACCTATGCGAGATTTCGTCGGTCAAGAACCTGGCCTCTCTCAGCTTTAGCACGTCCTCCTCCATGATGGAGGAAGGCATCCATCGGCCTCGAAGGTCAGAACCGGACATCATCAAAGGTCCGAAGCGCCTGGAATCTGGAACCTTGGGTGTTGGAGCTCGAAGCGAAGGGCGAACTCAATTGAGATTGAAATAAAGGAGTAAGGCCTTGGTCTCTATAAAAGGGGTCGAATACCAAGAGCCCTCCCCGTAACCGTTCGGGACTCGCCTTTGATCAAGGAAATATACCAACGGGCACGACTGGGTTACCCATGTCCGTATTGATGAGAATCCCGTAAATTAAGGGGACACGATCTCTACTTCGACAAGACGTGCCAAGGAAACCGCCTCGCAAAACGCGCTGAGGTGGGACAGTAAAACGATTCGAATAAAGGCTTGGCTGTGGTGTGATGTCATGCTACGAAATACGTTAGAAGATTAGACTTGTGTAAATACTATTCTCTCTATGGCAATATGTGGAATTTATCTTGTAGAGCCGGACATTATCCTTGTGTTCAAAATCTTCTATGAAGTATTCGGAGGAGGAACCCGCCTTGCAACGCCGAAGACAATCTGCGCACCGGACTAGTCGTCATTGAAGCCTGGTTCAGGGGCTACTTAGGGAGTCCTGGATTAGGGGGTGTTCGGATAGCCGGACTATAACCTTTGGCCAGACTCTTGGACTATGAAGATACAAGATTGAAGACTTCGTCCCGTGTCCGGATAGAACTTTCCTTGGCGTGGAAGGCAAGCTTGGCGATACGGATATGGAGATCTCCTCCCATTGTAACCGACTCTGTGTAACCCTAACCCTCTCCGGTGTCTATATAAACCGAAGGGTTTAGTCCATAGGACGAACAACAATCATACCATAGACTAGCTTCTAGGGTTTAGCCTCTCTGATCTCGTGGTAGATCTACTCTTGTACTACCCCTATCATCAATATTAATCTAGCAGGAGTAGGGTTTTACCTCCATCGAGAGGGCCCGAACCTGGGTAAAAACATCGTGTCCCTTGTCTCCTGTTACCATCCGCCTAGACGCACAGTTCGGGACCCCCTACCTGAGATCTGCTGGTTTTGACACCGACAGTCACCAAGGTAGAGTTCTGTAGAACTGTGTAGTATGCTTGAGACCAAGAATGCCCGTCCCTGCATATTATTGAGTCCTCTCCTAGCATGCCTTCTCCAGTCAGTCTCCCATCATACCGCGATTTAGGGAGACCTATCTTCTTAAAGCCAGGAATGAAGTCAACACAAAACCCACTGACATCCTCTATTTGATGGCCCATGGAGATGCTTCCTTCTGTCCTAGCACGGTTACGGACATATTTCTTTAGGACTCCCATGAACCTCTCAAATGGGAACATATTGTGTAGAAATACGGGGCCCAGAATGACAATCTCGTCGACTAGATGAACTAGAACGTGCATCATGATATTGAAGAAGGATGGTGGGAACACCAGCTCGAAACTGACAAGACATTGCGCCACATCACTCCTTAGCCTTGGTATGATTTCTAGATCGATCACCTTCTGAGAGATTGCATTGAGGAATGCACATAGCGTCATAAGGGCTAATCGGACGTTTTCCGGTAGAAGCCCCCTCAATGCAACCGGAAGCAGTTGCATCATCATCACGTGGCAGTCCTGAGACTTTAGGTTCTGTAACTTTTTCTCTGGAATATTTATTATTCCCTTTATATTCGACGAGAAGCCACTCAGGACCTTCATACTGAGCAGGAATTCAAAAAAATATTTCCTTCTCTTCTTTGGTAAGAGCGTAGCTGGCAGGACCTTTGTACTGCTTTGGAGGCATGCTGCCTCAGGTGTATCTTTTGTCTTCCCATACATGCCCAAGAAGCCTAACAGGTTCACGCAAAGGTTCTTCGTCATGTGCATCACGTCGATTGAAGAGCGTACCTCTAGCTCTTTCCAGTAGGGTAGGTCCAAAAATATAGATTTCTTCTTCCACATGGGTGCGCGTCCCTCAGCGTCATTCGGAATAGCTAGTCCGCCGGGACCCTTTCCAAATATTACGTTTAAATTAGAGACCATAGCAAGTACGTGATCACTGGTATGCATGGCGGGATTCTTCCGGTGATCTGCCTCGCCTTTGAAATGCTTGCCTTTCTTTCGACATTGATGGTTGGTCGGGAGAAATCGATGATGGCCCAGGTACACATTCTTCCTGCATCTGTCCAGGTATATACTTTCGGTGTCAGCTAAACAGTGTGTGCATGCGTGGTATCCCTTGTTTGTCTGTCCTGAAAGGCTACTGAGAGCGGGCCAATCATTGATGGTCATGAACAGCAACGCCTTTAGGTCAAATTCTTCCCCCATGTGCTCATCCCACGCACGTACACCTGTTCCATTCCACAGCTTTAAGAGTTCTTCAACTAATGGCCTTAGGTACACATCAATGTCGTTGCCGGGTTGCTTAGGGCCTTGGATGAGAATTGGCATCATAATGAACATCCGCTTCATGCACATCCAAGGAGGAAGGTTATACATACATAGAGTCACGGGCCAGGTGCTGTGATTGCTGCTCCGCTCCCCGAAAGGATTAATGCCATCCGCGCTTAAAGCAAACCATACGTTCCTTGGGTCACTTGCAAACTCATCCCAGAACTTTCTCTCGATTTTTCTCCACTACGACCCGTCAGCGGGTGCTCTCAACTTCCCGTCTTTCTTACGGTCCTCACTGTGCCATCGCATCAACTTGGCATGCTCTTTGTTTCTGAACAGTCGTTTCAACCATGGTATTATAGGATCATACCACATCACCTTCGCAGGAACCCTCTTCCTGCGGGGCTCGCCCTCAACATCACCAGGGTCATCTCATCTGATCTTATACCACAATGCACCACATACCGGGCATGCGTTCAAATCCTTGTATGCACCATGGTAGAGGATGCAGTCATTAGGGCATGCATGTATCTTCTCCACCTCCAATCCTAGAGGGCATATGACCTTCTTTGTTGCGTACGTACTATCGGGCAATTTGTTATCCTTTGGAAGCTTATTCTTCAATATTTTCAGCAGCTTCTCAAATCCTTTGTCAGGCACATCATTCTCTGCCTTCCACTGCAGCAATTCTAGTACGGTACCGAGCTTTGTGTTGCCATCTTCGCAATGGGGTACAACACTTTTTTATGATCCTCTAACATGCGATCGAACTTCAGCTTCTCCTTTTCACTTTCGCACTTTTCCCTTGCATCAACAATGACCCGGCGGAGATCATCATCGGGCACATCGTCTGGTTCCTCTGGATCTTCAGCTTCCTCTTGATCTTCAGCTTCCCCCGTTGCAGCATCACCGTATTCATTGGGCACATAGTTGTCATCGTCCTCTTCTTCTTCGTTGTCTTCCATCATAACCCCTATTTCTCCGTGCTTCGTTCAAACATTATAGTGTGGCATGAAACCCTTATAAAGCAGGTGTGTGTGAAGGATTTTCTTGTCCGAGTAAGACCTCGTATTCCCACAATTAGGGCATGGACAACACATAAAACCATTCTGCTTGTTTGCCTCAGCCACTTCGAGAGAATTATGCACGCCCTTAATGTACTCAGAGGTGTGTCTATCACCGTACATCCATTGCCGGTTCATCTGCGTGCATTATATATAATTATGTGTGTCAAAAGTAAGAAAATTAGTCAAGTATCTATCTAAAGTAAGATTTTTTTTCTTTCAAAAAGAAGATAAGAACAAGAGGCTCACCACAGTGGTTTCGGCGACGAGATCGGCGCGGGCGATCGACGGCGGTGAAGACAAGGACGGGGCGTGACGGACCGCTAAACCTAGACAAATCTCGAAAAAATGGAGCTCGGAGGTCGAGCTTCGAGAGGAGAAAGCTTAACTAGTGTGGCTCGGGTATTTCATCGAACACCTCACATGCATAAGAGGTGAGCCAGAGCACCCAAATGCCCTTCCTGGCCGGCCAGCAAAAAACAGAGTACCGTGGAGTGCTCTGCTCACCGGCGATGGGGTATATATAGGCAACTCATTTGTCCCGCTTCGTGGATGGAACCGGGACTAAAGGCCATCCTTCTGTCCTGGTTCCTGCCACGAACCGCGACTAATGGTTGTGGGCCAGGAGCGAGGCTCATTGGTCCTGGTTCATGCCAAGAGCCGGGACAAATGGGCCTAGACGAACCGGGACCAATGCCCACGAGGCCCCGGCCGGCCCCCTGGGCTCATGAACCGGGACAAATGCCTCCATTGGTCCCGGTTCGTGGCAGAACAGGGACTAATGGGCTGGCCAGGCCCGAATGAAAGCCCCCTTTTCTACTAGTGTTATTCTATAGCTTGATCTTTTTACTCATTTTATGCGCCCCCAGATGCTTTTTTTTCTGCGTCTCTTCATGCAGTCCGGACATGCACCTTAGGGCATGCCTCCCAGCGAAAGGAACCCTTAATGGAACTATTCTCTCTGGAAGATGTTTCTTACTAACCATGTAATATAACATAACTAGTTGGGCACTTGTCTGATAAAGCACTGATGACCCCTACGCCTGGTCTCCACGCATACCCCGGTTTTCATATAACTGCTAGGGTAATCGGACACACTCCGGACGGTCAGGTCCCGAGGTTGAAGCGAAAAGGTCGGCAACGACAAACAATCTACAATCCGGCTAGAAGGCATTACACATGTCAATTCAAAATTACACAGTCATTCTGACTGATTGTATTCCTCTTCTATACCATCTAATAGGCTGTCTAATTTACAGTCCTGCTGGGAATACTTCGCGGCCAACTCTACTTGGCCGTATACTAAGCTTACAGGGATCTCCTTCCCATCAGGCCCCACTAGTCCGACCTCGGCCATGTGGTTTGGGTCAGACTTCGTAACCGGAAGCGCCGCCGAGCTCCCTTCAGCTTCTCCGCAAGCTCTCCAAGGCCCTCAGGCACGGAGTGGGCAGGCCATAAGGCTTGGGCAATACCCCGCATCGCCTACCGAATTCGCTCGTGCAGTTGCAGGAGTTCGAGAAGAAGGTCATCCGTAGAACCGGGCATCTCCTCTGTAGGACGACCTGTGAGCATACCTACAGACATTACTCTGTTAGTCGACTTCCTCGCCGAACTCTTTTTTCAAAGTTCGTTCAAGCACTTACTAAAAATGTCGTGTCGAAGCCGCTGATTCTCCTTCGTGGAGTCCGACAGCTGGCCACGAACATCTTTAAGTTCGATGTCCAGCTTGGTGTTGGTGTCCTGAAGATCATTCTTCTCTCGCCTCACCTTTGTCAACGTACTCTCACCGGCCTTTAGCCGGCGTAAGAGTTGTTGCTTGTCCAGATCGAGTCCGGCGCCATCTGCAATATGATTTGTCAGATTTGCACCCACACCGCACTATACTAATCTTTCGAAGTGTATCTTACCTGAGGGGGTCTCTTTGGGCTCCCCTGCTGTGGCTAGTGCGGCCTCTAGATGGGCCTTGCACTTTTCCAGCTCCTGGGACAGTACGGTATTCTTCTCTGTAAGAAGCTGCATATTAAATGATCCTTAAATCAGTTGGTCTAACTGCTTGAAGTCTCGGGGGCTACAGGCATATATATATTTAACCAAAATTTTCTTACCCGTATGTCTTTTACGTACTGCTCCGTGGCTCTGGCTAAACCATTTTGAGCGGCACGGAGGTACGCATCTCCTGAATTAAAGGCATCTAAAGCCTCTTGGGAGAAACAAGCGTCGCGTAGAATTGTCCGGCGATGCCTGTGGTTCATGGCACTCTCCACTTCAGAATTTGTGGCAGACAGCCTGTCCGCATCCTCTGTTGGAGGAGCGTCCGGTGCGCGCCTTGTGCTCGCCTCCGCTTCCTGGCCAGACGTTGGAGCCTGGATGGTGGAGGCGCGATTGGCAACCTCTCTGGATGTAGTCCGGCGAGGTCTCTACGTTCTGAAGGTAGCACGAATGTTAATATGCCCTAACAGAATAACTCCAGGGAAACAGAGGGTGCACTATACCTTTGCGCCGGCATCTCAGTTCGGACTACATTCCTTTTTGCCCCATGGGGCCCTGCGGCCCCTTGTTGGCTAGCCACCGCAGGTTCGGCCTCCTGCCTCGTAAATCTCCCCTGCAAAACACGGTTGTCGTCAGAAACACCGGGCTACGTAAGGGTGGAATCCCTTTCAAGGGAATAAGACCCCGGTTTCTGTCACCTGAGAGGCCAGGATTAACCCTGGGTAATCCACCGTAATGGCTACCAAGGTATTGTCCTTGCTTAGCTGATGGAACACCCCGTCGATAAGCTCCACCGATATGTCCGGATCCTCTTCGGAGTCCGGATTGAGGGACCGTTCTGGGTCCTTGGGCTGTGGAGGGCGGCTGTTTATATCCTTTACCTCCTGTCGCAGTTCCTGCATTGAAGTCATCAGACTACCTATCTAACCATGGGAGTATAAAACAAACGGGCAAGCACAATTGTTCACTTACCCAACTTGGAGGATCGTACATACTGAATCCGGCCCGCGGGTTGACGTGGAGGAATTCCTCCTTTTCTCCCTTGTACAAAGAGGATAAGATCTTTACTAAGGCGGCGGCTGAGGCCGGCCCCTTACGACCGTAACGTGTGCGTCATCCTCCCTGTTGAAATCCCACATGGGGTGGCCTCTATATTGAAGCAGCTGCACCCCCCGCATAATGCATGCGGCCATGACTCCAATCATGGTTAGTCTGGAATGAGCCAACAGTCTTATCCGGCCCATCAGGTAAAGAACGTCTCGGTCACTTTACTCTGAGAGCTCCGCGGACGCCAGCTCAAGCGTTTCTTCAATGGAGCACTATTGAACTCAGGGAGACCGACCCGGATAGGGTCCGGTAGCGGGACATCATCTATGTAAAACCATTCCGAAGGCCAGTCCTCGGACGCCTTCTTTGGGGTTCCGGATAGGTATCCGGTCCCGGCGATGCGCCATACTTTGGCTCCGCCCACTTGGTATATAGACCCCTCTTGAGAACGAGGCACCAGGCAGAATAACCTCTTCCACAGCGTGAAGTGAGCCTCAATGCCTAAAAATAGCCCGCAAAGGGCGACGAAACCCGCAATATGCAATACGGAGGCGGGAGTGAGATTGTGCAGCTGGAGGCCATAGAACTCCAGAAGCCCGCGGAGAAATGGATGAATTGGAAACCCCAATCCCCTTATTAGATAGGGGACGAGGCACACCCGCTCTCCTTTAGAAGGATTGGGGGTGGTCTCCGCTTGTTTGCCGCCATTGTAGGTGGCGAGACCGGCTCGGACCGGGACCATGTATGCCCGAGGGAGAAATCCCTTGGCCTGAAGCGACACTAACTCTCTATGCGGGATGGTGCAACTCTCCCAGTCCCCGGGTTTGGGACCGGAGGGGAGATGGGAGGAGCTGCGATGGCTGGTCATGTTGGAATGGACCTTTGCTGGAAGCGCTCTGATGATAACTCGCGGAAAGGAGAAGATGTGGTTTGGACCTAAATCCCCATCCCGTTAAATAGGCGGCTCGTTTATACGGCTAGGGGTGTGGATGTAAAAACGCCTCGGCATTTCACATTCGTTTGACATGTGGAAGAGGGCCATTATTGGGCGTGGAAGCCGAGGAGCACTACATTACAAAAATCGGACATTATTCCTACAGGTACACAAGATTTGGAGAAGAACCCGCCTTGCAATGCCGAACAATCTGCGCGCCGGACTCGTTGTCATTGAAGCCTGGTTCGGGGGCTACTGAGGGAGTCCTAGATTGGGGGGTGTTCGGGTAGCCGGACTAGACCTTCAGCCGGACTCTAGGACTATGAAGATACAAGATTGAAGACTTCGTCCCGTGTATGGATGGGACTTTCCTTGGCGTGGAAGGAAAGTTTGGCGATGCGGATATTCAAGATCTCCTACCATTGTAACCGACTCTATGTAACCCTAACCCTATCCGTATCTATATAAACCGGAGGGTTGTAGTCCGTAGGCAATCAACTCCATATACAACAATCATACAATAGGCTAGCTTCTAGGGTTTAGCCTCCTTATTCTCGTGGTAGATCTACTCTTGTACTACCTATATCATCAATATTAATCAAGTAGGACGTAGGGTTTTACCTCCATCAAGAGGGCCCGAACCTGGGTAAAACATCGTATTCCCTGCCTCCTGTTACCATCCGGCCTAGACGCACAGTTCGGGACCCACTACCCGAGATCCGCCGGTTTTGACACCGACAATCGGGTCAACGACGGGCTGGCTCCTCACCAACCTACGTCCCTCGAAAGGTAGAACCTCCCAATACCAGCCCGGCGGAGCCTAGTCCCGGACGTGGCCCCTCTGATCAAGCCAGCCTCCTCCGTCGAGTCGACGACGAGGATGTGGGATAGGCATCCTCGACGTCGATGCGGGAATAATTGCTTGAACTAAAAAATAAACTAGTTCTATTAATTTTCTTGCTAAAAATAAACTACTGCTATAGTAAAATAAAGTAGTTTTATTAAATCAACTAGTTCAACTACTAATTAAGCACTTACTATAAATAAAATAAAGTAGTACTTACTAAAAATAAACTACTTCTATATATAGTAAAATAAAGTAGTTTTATTAAATCAACTAGTTCAACTACTAAGCACTTACTATAAATGAAATAAAGTAGAACTTACTAAAAATAAACTACTTCTATAGTAAAATAAAGTAGTTTTATTAAATCAACTAGTTCAACTACTAAGCACTTACTATAAATAAAATAAAGTAGTACTTACTAAAAATAAAGTTGTTTAACTAGTTCTATTAATTATCGCCCCCCCCTCATGTCAAAGTTATCGGGGAGGGGGTATATCGACAATGACATACCCGATAAAAAATAAGAAGAGGAAGAAGAAGAAAAAAAAGAGGAGAAGAAGAAAAAAAAGGAGAAGGAGAAGGAATAGAGGAGAAGAAAAAAATAGATCTATTTTTTTCTTCTCCTCTATTCCTTCTCCTTTTCCTCTTTTTTTCTTCTTCTTTGTCCTCTTCTTATTTTTCATCTTCTTCCTTCTTCCTCTTTTCTTCCTCTTTTCTTCTTTCCTTAATTTATTTCCTCGAGGACCCTAACCCTAAACAGTACAACTAACTACAACGACTTCGCTTGCATACATATGAACAAATATGATCGATCATCTATGAACAATATAAAAACATCATATGATATATGAACAAAAAAATCACATCTATGAAAAAAACCATCTAATCATATATTTTTTATGGTGGCCACGGCGGCGGCGGTGGTGACGGGGGGCAAGGCAGGGGCGCGGGGGCTGGGGTTCACTGGGGGCGGCGTCGGTGATGGCGCGGACTGGGGCGGTGACGATGCGGGGCGGCGCGGACCGGGGCGATGACCGACGCGGGGTTGATACGTCACCAACGTATCTTTAATATTTTATTGCTCCATGCTATAGTATCTACTGTTTTGAACATTATTGGGCTTTATTATTCACTTTTGTATTATCTTTGGGACTAACCTATTAACCAGGGGCCCAGCCCAGAATCATTGTTTTTTGCCTATTTCAGAGTTTCGCAGAAAAAGAATATCAAACGGAGCCAAAACCCTAATTCCACCGCCGCAACCTTCTGTACCCACGAGATCTCATCCTGGGGCCTGTTCCGGAGCTCCGCCGGAGGGGGCATCGATCACGGAGGGCTTCTACATCATCACCATAGCCCCTCCGATGAAGTGTGAGTAGTTTACCTCAGACGTTCGGGTCCATAGTTATTACCAAGATGGCTTCTTCTCTCTTTTTGGATCTCAATACAATCTTCTCCCCCTCTCTCATGGAGATCTATTCGATGCAATCTTCCTTTTGCGGTGTGTTTGTTGAGATTGATGAATTCTGGGTTTATGATCAAGTTTATCTATGAACAATATTTGAATCTTCTCTGAATTATTTTATGTATGATTGGTTATCTTTGCAAGTCTCTTCGAATTATCAGTTTGGTTTGGCCTACTAGATTGATCTTTCTTGCAATGGGAGAAGTGCTTAGCTTTGGGTTCAATCTTGCGGTGTCCTTTCCCAGTGACAGTAGGGGCAGAAAGGCACGTATTGTATTGTTGCCATCGAGGATAACAAGATGGTTTTTTTTATCATATTGCATGAATTTATCCCTCTACATCATGTCATCTTGCTTAAGGCGTTACTCTATTTTTATGAACTTAATACTCTAGATGCATGTTGGATAGCGGTCGATGAGTGGAGTAATAGTAGTAGATGCAGGCAGGAGTCGCACTAGTAGAAAACAGGGCTTTGGTCCAGGCCGGGTCAGCCCATTAGTCCCGGTTCAGTCCAGGGGGCCGGCCGGGCCACGTGGGCCATTGGTCCCGGTTCATCTGGACCTTTTGGTCCCGGTTGGTGGGATGAACCGGGACCAATGGGCCTCGCTCCTGGCCCACCACCATTGGTCCCGGTTGGTGGCTTGAACCGGGACCAAAGGCTCCCCTTTAGTCCCGGCTCAAGTCACCAACCGGGACCAATGAGGTGCCTATATATACCCCTTGCTCGCGAGCAGAGCACCCCAGTGCTCTATTTTTCTCTGGCCGAGGGGGAGAGGGCTTGGTGGTGCTCTAGCTCACCTCCTATGCACACAAGGTGTTCGTTGGAATGCCCGAGCCACACTACTTAAGCTTTCTCCTCTCCAAGCTCGACCTCCAAGCTCCATTTTCCATAATATTTGTCTAGGTTTAGCGGTCCGTCACGCCCTGTCCCCGTCTTCACCGCCGTTGATCACCCGCACCGAGCTCATCGCCGGCACCACCGTGGTGAGCCTCTTGTTCTTATCTTCTTTCTGAAAGGAAAAATATTCTTACTTGTATGTTTACATAGATACTTGTATTATTTTCTTACTTTTATTATTGCATCTTATATAGAGCGATGGTTTTGGTATCCGCCCCCATCGGCCCTCGTCCTGTCTATGATTCGGATGTGGTATATATATTATCTTTATAACTATTGGTTCATTTATTGTTTATGAAAATTATGCCGACCAACGTGACATAGATTTTATTTATGTAGGATGTATGTGAATCGGAAATGCCAACCGACCCTATTGTTGAGAGGTTAAATTTAGTTGAAGAAGAAAACAATTTGTTGAAGGAAAAAATAAAAAAAATTGAGGAGGAGAAGATGATATTGGAGTTGCATGTTGCAGACGTCGTCGATGATCACAAGATCAAGATGGATGCAATGCGCTTGAAGATTAGAAAGATTAGAAAATATGCCATTCATACCGAGGCTTGGTATCATTATGCCGTTGGATCAATTGTTACCTTGGTTGCGATTATGATCACATTTGTTTTCGCATTGAAATGTTTTACATAGTTTCAATGTATGGTTTAATTAATTAGATGCTCTGGAGAGCTATATGTTGTTAGATGAGAACTATGTATGCACTTTGGTTTTAATGTGATGATGAACTTCTATTAATTTGGACACTTAATTATATAAAATGCACGTAGATGAACCGGCAATGGATGTACGGTGACAGACACACCCGCGAGTACATTAAGGGCGTGCATGAGTTTCTCGATGCGGCTGAGGCAAACAAGCAGAATGGTTTTATGTGTTGTCCATGCACTGAATGTGGGAATACGAGGTCTTACTCTAACCGGAAAATCCTTCACTCCCACCTGCTTTACTAGGGTTTCATGCCACACTATAATGTTTGGACGAGGCACGGAGAAATAGGGGTTATGATGGAAGACGACGAAGAAGAAGAGTACGATGACAAGTATGTGCCCCCTGAATACGGTGATGCTGCAACGGGGGAAGCTAGTGAAGATCAAGAGGAACCAGACGATGTGCCCAATGATGCTGCAATGGGTGAAGCTGCTGAAGATCAAGAGGAACCAGACGATGTGCCCGATGATGATGATCTCCGCCGGGTCATTGTCGATGCAAGGATGCAATGCGAAAGTCAAAAGGAGAAGCTGAAGTACGATCGCATGTTAGAGGAATTCAAAAAAGGGTTATACCCCAATTGCGAAGATGGCAACACAAAGCTCGGCACCATACTGGAATTGCTGCAGTGGAAGGCAGAGAATGCTGTGGCTGACAAAGGATTTGAGAAGCTACTGAAAATATTGAAGAAGAAGCTTCCAAAGGATAACGAATTGCCCGACAGTACATACGCAACAAAGAAGGTCGTATGCCCTCTAGGATTGGAGGTGGAGAAGATACATGCATGCCCTAATGACTGCATCCTCTACCGCGGTGCATACAAGGATCTGAACACATGCCCGGTATGCGGTGCATTGCAGTATAAGATCATACGAGATGACCCTGGTGATGTTGACGGCGAGCCCCCCAGGAAGAGGGTTCCTGTGAAGGTGATGTGGTATGCTCCTATAATACCACGGTTGAAACGTCTGTTCAGAAATGAAGAGCATGTCAAGTTGATGCGATGGCACAGTGAGAACCGAAAGAAAGATGGGAAGTTGAGAGCACCCGCTGACGGGTCGCAGTGGAGAAAAATCGAGAGAAAGTACTGGGATGAGTTTGCAAAGGACCCAAGGAATGTATGGTTTGCTTTAAGCGTGGATGGCATTAATCCTTTCGGGGAGCAGAGCAGCAATCACAACACCTGGCCCGTGACTCTATGTATGTATAACCTTCCTCCTTGGATGTGCATGAAGCGGAAGTTCATTATGATACCAGTTCTCATCGAAGGCCCTAAGCAACCCGGCAACGAAATTGATGTGTACCTAAGGCCATTAGTTCAAGAACTTTTACAGCTGTGGAATGGAAATGGTGTACATACGTGGGATGAGCACAAACATGAGGAATTTAACCTTAAGCCGTTGATGTTCGTGACCATCAACGATTGGCCCGCTCTCAGTAACCTTTCAGGACAGAGAAACAAAGGATACCACGCATGCACGCACTGTTTAGATGACACTGAAAGTATATACCTGGACAAATGCAGGAAGAATGTGTACCTGGGCCATCGTCGATTTCTTCCGACCAACCATCAATGTTGAAAGAAAGGCAAGCATTTCAAAGGCGAGGCAGATTACCGGAAGAAGCCCGCCGTGCGCACCGGTGATCACGTGCTTGCTATGGTCAATGATTTACACTACGTAGTCTTTGGAAAGGGTCCTGGTGGACTAGCTGTTCCGAATGACGCCGAGGGACACGCACCCATGTGGAAGAAGAAATCTATATTTTGGGACCTACCCTACTGGAAAGACCTAGAGGTCCACTCCTCAATCGATGTGATGCACGTGACGAAGAACCTTTGCATGAACCTGCTAGGCTTCTTGGGAGTGTATGGGAAGACAAAAGATACACCTGAGTCACGGGAGGACCTGCAACGTTTGCACGAAAAAGACGGCATGCCTCCGGAGCAGTATAAAGGTCCTGCCAGCTACACTCTTATGAAAGAAGAGAAAGAAATCTTTTTTGAATGCCTGCTCAGTATGAAGGTCACGACTGGCTTCTCGTCGAATACAAAGGGAATAATAAATATGCCAGAGAAAAAGTTTCAGAACCTAAAGTCTCATGACTGCCACGTGATTATGACGCAACTGCTTCCGGTTGCATTGAGGGGGCTTCTACCGGAAAACGTCCGATTAGCCATTGTGAAGCTATGTGCATTCCTCAATGCAATCTCTCAGAAGGTGATCGATCCAGAAATCGTACCAAGGCTAAGGAGTGATGTGGCGCAATATCTTGTCAGTTTCGAGCTGGTGTTCCCACCATCCTTCTTCAATATCATGACGCACGTCCTAGTTCATCTAGTCGATGAGATTGTCATCCTGGGGCCCATATTTCTACAAAATATGTTCCCCTTTGAGAGGTTCATGGGAGTCCTAAAGAAATATGTCCGTAACCGCGCTAGGCCAGAAGGAAGCATCTCCATGGGCCATCAAACAAAGGATGTTATCGGGTTTTGTGTTGACTTCATTCCTGGCCTTAAGAAGATAGGTCTCCCTAAATCGCCGTATGAGGGGAGACTGACTTGAAAAGGCACTCTTGGAAGAGACACAATAATATGCAGGGACGGATATTCTTGGTCTCAAGCAAACTACACAGTTCTACAGAACTCTACCTTGGTGACCCCGTATGTCGATGAACACAAGAACAGTCTGCGCTCCAAACACCTGGAGCAGTGCGACGACTGGATTACATGAGAACACATCAGGACTTTCAGCAGTTGGTTGGAAACACGTCTCAGAGGTGACAACATTGTTTATGATGAGTTGTACTTGTTGTCGAGGGGACCATCTTTGACTGTATTGACTTACAAAGGATACGAGATAAATTGGAATACATTTTACACGATCGCCCAAGATCAAAAGAGCACCAACCAAAACAGCGGTGTCCGCTTTGATGCAGCAACCGAGAGCGGAAAGGACACATATTATCGTTACATAGTGGACATATGGGAACTTGACTACGGACCTGATTTTAAGGTCCCTTTGTTTAAGTGCAAATGGGTCAATCTGTTAGGCGGCGGGGTACAGGTAGACCCACAGTACGGAATGACAACAGTGGATCTGAAAAATCTTGGGTACACTGACGAACCGTTCGTCCTAGCCAATGATGTGGCACATGTTATCTATGTGAAGGACATGTCTACCAAACCGAGAAAAAGAAAAGATAAGAAGCGAATACATCATACGATGAGCCAAAGCGCCACATAGTTCTTTCAGGAAAAAGGGACATCCTGGGAGTGGACGGCAAGACAGACATGTCTGAAGATTATGAAAAGTTTCATGAAATTCCTCCCTTCAATGTCAAGGCTGACCCAAGCATCCTGATAAACAATGAAGATTATCCATGGTTACGGCGCAATAAGCAAATGACACAAGCGAAGAAAAAGTGAAGACTTTCTCCCGCAACTATTTTGAGGACCTCCGGCTTAACCACCCTACCGGTGAAGGGGAGACTAGGCTGGGGTTTGCGCTGAAGACTCCATGCCTATGGCGGAAGGAGCTCATCAACCTTCCGAACTGGACGCCTCTGCCTCCTCCTCCTCCGGCAAGACAGGGCACTCCACCTCCTCCACCGCCTCCTCCTCCGGCAAGTCAGGGCACTCCGCCTCCTCCACCGCCTCCTCCTCCGGCGAGTGACGATCAGGGCACTCAACCGGCTCCTTCTCCACCGCGTGGCGGCACTCCGCCTCCTTCTCCACCTGCACCGACGCGCCCGAGCAGCCAGCCTCCTCCTTCTCCGCCTCGTCAGCAAGGGCGGAAGAGACCTGCCGCCGCTCCGGCTGCTCCGGCGCGTCGTAGTCCTTCTCCTCTGCCTTATAAGCAAGTAAAGAAGACAACCGCTCCGTCTGCCCGGCCGGCGTCTAGCAGTACAGCCAGTGGCGGGAGGAAATACAGATTTGGTCCTTCTCTGAAGACTCCACAGAAGTTACCATACGAGAGGACCCCAGAGGAGAACGCCGAGATCGCACGAGAAGAAGTGAGGAACTACTTTGAAGGGGTGAAAGCAAAGAAACATCCACCTCCGGAGGAGAAGGTAGATCCGGTGAAAGCGAAGCGCACTCTGGCTGCCCTGACAAAACCACCCAAGTCTCCGCCAAAAGGAAACTATGAGCGCATTATTGGAAAGGAATTTGCCAAAGCGGAGCGGTCGGGAAGTACTGTCAGTGATCAAAGGCTGAAAGAACGACGAACTGGGAAACAAATTGCCCAGCTCGGTGAACAAGCGAATCAATCGTGCCCTCCGCTCAAGGTGCCTAGCGACAATGTCGCTAATGATCCGAGGATGGTGCCCGGTTATAGAAATCTTGGCGATTACCTGCCCGACGATGTACATTATGATTTCATGGAGGTGCAGATACAAAGATACGAGTACGGGAAGCCTCTCGTCAAAGATGAAAGATCTCTATCAACGATGATGCGAAGATTGCATGATTGGTACTTGAAAATCTGCAGAGACTCTGGGGGGAGGAGTACTTTGTATGTGAAAGTTAAAAAGGAGCATGACCTCGTTGAAATTGAACTGTTGCCTGTTCCATTTGAGGAGTTCTTTCAGTTTTTAAATCAATTGGCCCTCGATAAACCAACGGTCGCCTGCTACTGTCTGTAAGTAGTACTACTTCTGTCATTAAGTCTCTCTATATAGCTCAGCTCTTTCATTGCATGTATTTATAATCATTCTCACTATATTATGCAGACTGAAGATCGCCGAATTGAAGAAAAGACAAGTCAGTGATATTGGGTTCATTAACACATATCTCATAGATGCAACTCAAGTTAAATTTCATGCCGCAGCTACCGAGGCCAACTTGTTACGATCGTTGGTAATAAATGAAAACAAAGATATAATACTCTTTCCTTACAACTTCAAGTGAGTGTTACTGTCTTGTGCGTATTCGGTTTCCCTTATATATTAGTCAAGGTTATAGTAATGTAATTGATGAGTTATGCATGCGTGTGCAGTTTCCACTATATTCTCCTAGAGATTAAGCTTGAGCAGGGACTAGTAACCGTCTTAGACTCAAGACGAAAAGATCCCCAGGACTATGCAGACATGACTCAAATACTCGAGAAGTAAGTTAAATCGATCATTATCCACCATATCAGCAACTTTGTTCATTTCCTGATATATCAAGTAATTGTTTTCCTTCTCCAGCAGGGTTTGGAGAAAATTCACCAGAAAAGCTCCGGGACTACCGAAGGAGCTGCAATTTAGACACCCGAAAGTAAGTACTATAGTAGCATGTTCCGCGCATCTACTAGTGATTCAAGTGCTAGTTTCATCAATACCATTTGGCATTCTTGCTTATCAGTTTGATTGACCTCTATTTCTTGTAAAGTGGTTGTGGCAGGAACAAGGGAATGATTTCTATGGATACTACATTTGCGAGTCCATCTGCCACACGACCTGTGAGCGGGGCTACACTGACGAACAATATGAAGTACGTAAATAACAACATTCACAATTTTATTTTATTACCATCATTTGTGTTGAGTTTCATTCATTCATATATATATGTATTGACCCCCTTCTTTAAATTAGATGTTTCGGAAGCGGGATGAACCCCTAGAATCAGCTCGCATGCGAGCAATTCAAGAGGAATTGGCAGCATTCTTTCTTGACCATGTGATCGCTGAAGACGGAGAATACTATGTGGACCCTGAGTCCATATGATTATATTTGTAAGAGATAATTATTGTATATATGTAGCCGGTAGTGTCAGATAGATATACGAGAACTTGTTGTTCGACCAATCTCTCAGAGAAGGAGAGGTGGTCGATATCACTTCTCTCTGTATGCATATATGTTCATGACGATCTTCTGTTTCCTTCGTTTGCTTACTAGCTAGCTAGCGTGTCTAGTCCTCTCTATACGTATGTATAGTACGTAGCGTCGACCAAGCACAGACATAAGAGAGGACACTTCTCTCTATTAATTATAGCTAGCTAACACAATATATGAAACACCTAAATTAACCCCCCAAAACCCCCAACCCCCCCCCTTCAAAAAAAACAAAAACCCCAGCCATAGAAATGCTAACGCGTGGATGCCTATTGGTCCCGGTTGGTGCCACCAACCGGGACCAAAGGGTCTCCTGCCTAGGCTCCGCGCACAGGCCACGTGGAGGCCCATCTGTCCCGGTTCCGGATTGAACCGGGACTAAAGGGACAGGGCATTAGTACCGACCCTTTAGTCCCGGTTCCAAAACCGGGACAAAAGGCCCTTACGAACCGGGATAACATGCCCTTTATCTACCAGTGTCGGTCTACTTGTCTCGGACGTGATGCCTATATATATGATCATACCTAGAAATTCTCATAACTATGCTCAATTCTGTCAATTGCTCAACAATAATTTGTTCACCCACCGTAAAATAATTATTCTCTTGAGAGAAGCCACTAGTGAAACCTATGGCCCCCGGGTCTATCTTCATCATATTAATCTTCCAACACTTAGTTATTTACTTTACTTTTCTACTTTGCTCTTATTTTACTTTGCATCTTTATCACAAAAGTACCAAAAATATTATCCTATCATATCTATCAAATCTCACTCTCGTAAGTGACCGTGTAGGGATTGACAACCCCTTATCGCATTGGTTACGAGGATTTATTTGTTTTGTGTAGGTACGAGGGACTCGCGCGTAGCCTCCTACTGGATTGATACCTTGGTTCTCAAAAACTAAGAGAAATACTTATTCTACTTTGCTGCATCACCCTTTCCTCTTCATGGAAAAACCAACGCAGTGCTCAAGAGGTAGCATCGGTTCGTGGCAGCAACCAGGACCAAAGCACCCCTTTAGTCTCGGTTGCACTACTAGGAAAAGGGCTATAGATGGAAATGACACTAATGGCGCACCAGACAAGTGGTGCGCCATTAGTATATACTAATGGCGCACCACCCTCTGATGCGCCATTAGTGTTGAAACTACTAATGTCGCACCCTGACCACGGTGCGCCATTAGTACCAATTTTTTTTTGAACTAGTGCGCCTGTCCAAACATACTAATGGCGCATCCCCCGGTGGTGCGCCATTACTAGTTGTAACTAGTAATGGCGCACCATCCAGGAGGTGCGCCACTAATGTTATTTTTTATATTATTGCTTTTATTCCTTTTTTTGCAAAAGTTCTAATGGTGCACCGCCAGGGGGTGCGCCATTAGTAACCTGGATTACTAATGGCGCATTTGTTGCTGGTGCGCCATTAGTAAGTGGGCAGCAACAAGATATTTTGGACAGCCTCTCCTCCCACACTCACTTTCTCCCCACTTCATTCTCTCCACCGCCTCCTCCTTGTCTCGGGTGCCTCCTCTTTTTCACCTCATTTCCACCATAGATTCATTCAAATTAAGTGGTTAAGTTACCTTGTTTTGCTAGGTAAGTAAGGGCGGAAGCTATATTTATGTTGTTCTCCCTACAAACAATGTGCACATGCACTTTTTATGGCCTAGCTAGATCTATGTATGTTCGTGGTGTTGCATATGTTTGTGGTGTTGCATATGTGTTTGTGTTTGGAGGTGTACCGGTATTTGAAATGCGATAGTTGCCAATATTTTGCCGGAATGTTGATTCATTTCCGTTTCGGCGAGAATTTTGGCATTAAGCATTCTTTTTGGTCCTATTTTTAGGGAAAGTCATGCCAAATTTTTTCTTGGTTCTAAAATATCGTTTTGCTCTACCCCGCAGGCAACCATGGTCCGCACGATGACCGAAGGCATCGTGAATAGGTTTTTGAGGTCCGCGAAGGCCGAGATGCTTCAAAAGAACGAGACAGAGATAAGATGTCCGTGTCGAAGATGCAAGCTGAATAGCCTTATTGCGGACCCGGATTCCGGGCAGGTGCGGGACCACCTGCTCTTGCGTGGTTTCATGGATGGCTATCGGTGGCAAGGTGATGATGATGACTACAAAGTCGTTCATGGGGGCCGGGCAAGAAATGAGGAAGGGCAGCAAGACAACCACCGCGGCTCAGGGGGGCGCCAAGACGAAGAATCCCCAGGAGATGATCACGACGGTGATGCTGTACACAGTCATCATGTAGAAGATGCAGGACATGATGATGATGCCGGCGGAGCAGACGACGTTGGACCATCGATGGGCTGGGTGCAGGACCCTCATATTCAAGAGCTGCTTCTCAAGCAGACGGATAACGCAAGAGCTGCCGCCCGAGAGAAAGCCAAGATGGATCAACTTGAGTTAGACGCGGTTACTCTGTTTCATGAAGGATGCAGGCCCGAGGATACCCGCCTGAAAGTAACGCTCATGGCTCTGGAGATGAAGGTAAAACACAAAATGACCGACGCATGCTTCGACGAGAACATGTCATTCTGGCACGAACGTCTTCCCAAGGGGAACAAGTGCCCGACCAGTTTGGAGGAGGCAAAGAAAATCGTGTGTCCTCTGGATTTACCGCACGTGAAATACCATGTGTGCATGAACAATTGCATCATTTATCGGGACGAGCATGCGGAGTCTACAATATGTCCTGTGTGCGGTGTCACTCGATACAAGAAGAGGAAGAAAGCTCCTCGAAAAGTGGTGTGGTACTTTCCGATCACTCCTCGTCTGCAGCGGTATTTCGCGGATCCTAAGGTAGCAAAGCTCCTGCATTGGCACGCGGATAGGGAGGAGAAGAAGCGAGAAGATGACGCAAATGATCCGGAGATAGATAAAAAAGACAAGATGCTGAGTCACCCTAAGGATGCGAGCCAGTGGCAAGCATTGAACTTCGAATACCCAGAATTTGGGAACGATCCAAGGAACATCGTGTTGGGCGCGAGCACCGATGGAGTCAATCCGTTTGGCAGCCAGAGAAGCACACATAGCACCTGGCCTGTGTTTGTGTGGATGTACAACCTTCCCCCCTGGTTGTGCATGAAGAGGAAGTACATTCACATGAGTATGCTAATTGAAGGGCCGAAACAACCAGGGAACGACATCAATCTGTATCTGGGGCTGATGAAAGAGGAGCTTGACACGCTGTGGAAAACGCCAGCCAATACGTGGGACGCCGCAGAGAAAGAATATTTCCCTATGAGAGCCGCACTGCTCACGACGGTGCACGACTATCTCGGTTACGGATATCTTGCGGGGCAGGTAGTCCACGGATTTTCTGGATGCGTAAGGTGCATGGATGACACAACGTATCGCCAGCTAGATAGAGATCCCGGGTCTTCGAAAACCGTGTTCATGGGACATCGAAGGTGGCTTCGCGACGATGACCCGTGGAGGAAACGCAAGGATCTGTTCGATGGTGAAACCGAACCCTGAAAATGCCCGTGTACGAGGAGCTGCGAGGAAATAGACAAGCTGTTGAAAAATTGGAAAGACTGCCCACTGCCGGGAAAGAAGCAAAAGGCGCCAGAGCCGGGAAAGAAGCGAAAGGCGCCAGAGCCGCTGCTGAAGGTATGGAAAACGAGGTCTGTTTTCTGGGACTTGCCGTACTGGAAGATCCACCGTGTGCCTCACAGCCTTGATGTCATGCATATCACAAAGAACGTGTGCGAGAGTCTGCTTGGTACCCTGCTCAACATGCCAGAGAGGACCAAAGATGGGCCGAAAGCAAGGGCAGACTTGAAATCAATGGGCATCAGGCAGGAGCTTCACGCTATATATGATGATGATGATGATGATGATGATGATGATGATGATGATGATGATGAGGCGAAGCAAGACACAGAAAGTCGTCGCAAAGGCAAAAAGGCCAAGAAGACCGGAAATGACTACCCTCCCGCGTGCTTCACTCTAAGTCAGGAGGAGATCGAGTAGTTTTTCACCTGCCTCCTAGGAGTAAAACTTCCTTACGGTTACGCGGGGAAGATAAGCAGATACCTAGACCCAGCGAAGCAGAAGTTCAGCGGGATGAAGTCTCACGACTGTCACGTGCTGATGACGCAGATACTTCCAGTTGCAATCCGTGGGGTCATGGACGCGCACGTCCGTGAAACGCTATTTGGCCTATGCAACTTCTTCGACGTCATCTCTCGGAAGTCGATTGGCGTGAGGCAACTCAGAAGGCTATAGGAAGAGATCGTGGTGATACTATGCGAGCTTGAGATGTACTTCCCGCCCGCATTCTTCGACGTTAGGGTGCATCTGCTGGTCCATATAGTGGAGGATATCATCCAACTCGAGCCGACGTTCCTGCACAGCATGATGCCATTCGAAAGGATGAATGGTGTCATCAAAGGATACGTTCGCAACATGTCACGTCCAGAAGGAAGCATAGCCAGGGGCTTTCTGACCGAAGAGTGCATCTCCTACTGCACGAATTATCTAGGCATCGAGAACCCCGTTGGTCTGCCCGTCAACAGGCACCTCGGCAGGCTCGCTGGATGGGGTCACCGTGAGGGTCGCCGCGAAATGCATGTCGACTTCGAGGGTCGACTCGCCGACTTTGAAAGAGCAAACCTAGTCGCGCTACAACACATAGACGTGGTCGATCCTTGGGTGGTAGAGCACAAAACCTTTATTAAAAAGACGTACAATGACCGAGGCCAACAGAGGACGGACGGAGATACACTCAAAGAGCACAACTCATGTTTCACGCGTTGGTTCAAGCATAAGCTTCTGTCGTACCCTTTACATGAGGATTCTTCCGCGGAAGAACAACTCATATTCGCCTTGTCACAGGGCGCCGAGCACAACCTGATGACCTATGAGGCGTACGATATCAAATACTACACATTCTACACCGAGGCCAAGGACATGAAGAGCGATGGTTATCAGAACTCCGGGGTAACGATGGAATCCTACACCGGTAACGACAAGGACAGATACTACGGAAGGATCGAGGAGATCTGGGAGCTGAGCTACGCTGGAGAGAAGGTCCCGATGTTCCGTGTTAGATGGGCCAAGAACGTCATAAAAGAAGACCGGTATTTCACCACCATGGTTATACCCGAAGCCAAATCCAAGACCGCGGGCGCAAACGTCACCACGAAAAATGAGCCATGGGTACTGGCTTCCCAAGTGGACCAATGCTTCTTCATTACCGACCCGCCAAAGCCCAGTCGTGTTGTCATGAGGAGAGGCAAAAGGAAGATCATCGGAATGGATGGAGTAGCCAATGAGCAAGACTTCGACAAGTACGGCGACCCGAGGATCGAACATGACGACGATGATGAAGTAGCAGCATACACCACAAGAAGAAGCAGGACCACCCTACCTAAAGGACGTCCGTTCCACAGAAGAACTCCATTTGCGAAAAAGAAGGGCAAGAAGATTGTGAACAGATAGCTAGCTAAGATCGATTGTATTTAAATCGTAGCCTTCATTTCTCGATTGTATTTCATGGGTACTTTTTGAACTATCATGAATATTTTTAAA
>NC_041384.1:5417374-5457437 GCF_002162155.2 Triticum dicoccoides | reverse complement strand
TCGACCCCGCCCCGACGCCGCTACCCCACCTCGACCCCGCCCCGTCCACACCACCGTCGACCCGCCTCCCTCGACGCCACGGCGCCGCAGGACCTAGACTAGACGCCCAAGGTACGACCACCTCCTCCTTACTTTTCCATTCCGCAAGTCCATAGCCTCCTCTCACGTGCTTGCTTCCTTCTCCATTCCACAAGTAGACTAGAACAGGACTATAGACTAGAACAGGACTGATACATCTGTGTAACAGAAAAAGTGCTGAGCACCAGATTCCCATTTGTTGATAATTGCTGTTTATTTTGGTTGTGAAAATGGCAGGAAACTGTAGAAGGAGTCTTGGACTGCGGTGAAGAGACTTATTATCCAGCATTACATGTTGGTTCAGAGCGATCCTGTGCTGTGGTATGTATAAGCTCGCCATTGTTATCCTTCGTAAGCTCAGTCTGAAGATTAAACCTCCAACTAAAGTATGGGTTTGCTGTTACAAAACTTTGGTTGGTCTGTTTTTGATTAAATTCATTCACTAAAGTGGACATCAAAGACATGCTGCCATGCTGGAGTTATACGAGTTTTTTTTTCTTCCGAAAATTGCAACTGTGCTACTTGCAATGTACCTGTCATGAGCATCAAGATATAGCATCACCTTCACATTTACCCAGCTAGCACATGAAGCAACTACTCATTTCCAGATAAGGATGGTGCTAACAATCCCAAAGACTGATAATTATTTCACTGAGGCTCCAGATTAGCTAGATAGCACACAGTTGATTAGTTGCTTCATTTGGTTGTTACTTTCAATATCCCCTTTAATACTACATTCGAGGAATTTCTCTTGCACCCCTGTAGTATAAGAGTGCATTCTCTAACAGCTCATTGAGGTTTGGTTGTTGTTCAGCCCTTACTGGTAGGAGATCCTGACTCTACTGTTTCATAGAGCATTTTTCCTAGTTAATTGATTGGCAGATAATATTCATAGAGCATTTGGCGTTATGGTCGGCCTGGGCCCTGTGGCTGTCTGGCATGTCCAAGACAGCAACACATGCCTATTTAGGAAGACATAGCATTGTCTGAAAAAGAAAATTAAGGCATAGGATTGCCCTAAAAAAGGAAAATTAAGCGGTACTTGGATATGAGATATGACTAGTATCAGGATAGGATATAATCAGTAGATGTGGCAGCAGGATAGATGTATGTCTTAGTTCTTATTTATCGTTGGTCCTTGTTGCGTTTGAGTTGAGATCTGACTTGTGGATTTAGTTAGAATCTAATGATTTAGTTAGAATCTAATAATTCTTGCCCGGGGCCACAGCCGTGTACCTGTGTATTCAGGAAACCCTAGAAATGTTATAGGTCTCCTGTTGGTAGGTAAAAATTATGCCATGGAGAATTACTCGATGATCTTTCTTTATGTACTTTACTAACTTAGAACCATTTAAATATTATTTAGGTCAAAAGTCTTCTGACAGTTCGTGCTGAAATAGAGACGCCAGTTAGTGCTGTTTCCATTAGGAGGATTCCAAGGTATATACCCCAATTCTATTTAAATATAAATTGGAAAAATCTCTTTCAAAATTTGGTACAATTGCTTGAATTTTTGGAGTACACGAATTATGGGCTAGTGATGATCATATGCACTAGTTACTAGTAGATGCTTCTCGACCAAATTTGAGCAGCAGAGCACTAGCACCAAGCTCTGGGTTTTGTTCGGTACACTCTGAGATGTAGATGCCTGAAAGATAAACATGTTGTTTGTCTACAAAAAAACTTAATTACTATTATGGGCTAGTGATGATCATATGCACTAGTTACTAGTAGATGCTTTTTTATCCTCAGATTGGCGTTTAGTGTTCATAGAAATATATGATTATCTTTGTTGTATAAACTGACTGGCTGCCAAGTTACAACTTACTGGTGAAAGTTCATTTTTTTATCAGTGGCATATGAGTGGCAGAAAAGTGGCTAGCCTCGTCTGCATATATGAGCATATAGATCAACAAAAAATAAACCCATTCGGCAAGAACATTTATGCACCTATTTACTAGAAGAATGAATAAATGAATGTCAGGGCTAGAGATCATTACTGTTTGTTATCCAGGAAATACAAAAGTTTGGATTGTTGAATGCATTCTGAATTCTAGCTATACAAAAGTTTTTTCCTTCTGAAATGTGTTTTTCTTCTTCTTCCTGTTTTGAGTAGTTTGCGTAAGTTTTCTGAAATGATGATGTATTTTTCTTAATTCAGCGAACCGTGAGATGGACTTAGAAGAAGAAATTGTCTCCTGATTGCAGTTGATTAATTAGTATATATGTTGTAGACTTGTAGCATACCTACCTCTATATGGTTTTATATTTCAACTTGATTTCTGAATATTCCAAACCACACGCGAAGTCCTTTCTTACAAGAAGAAGTTTCTCTTCATAACAGTGAACAAAACTACTGTCAATCAGCTCAGTTCTAGTGCTGTTGGATTTTTTTAATTGGCTTCTTGCAGTTTTGAAAATTCAGTTTATTCGGTTACTGAAAATTCAGTTAATTCAGTTAGGCACACAAATTTTAGAACTTTTGTGTGCCCTAGTACTTGGTGTTTGTAGAAAACCAGGAGTGTCAATGGGACTAGAATTCCCTTGTTCTTATATGGGTTTGTAAAACTTATTCATGTACTGAACTACTAATGCCTTGTGATGCTCTGAATTACTTGTGATGCCTCTGAATTACTTGTGATCACATTGAGAAAGACTTGTAAAGATGATGATCATCTTTAACAGAAAACAATTTGTGATGATTTTGCTAGTTTGCTGGGTTTTGTCTCCGACCATCGTGTCGTGATGATTTTGCAGGTACCCCGAGAGGCCCTTGAGTTTGCCGGAATGTCGATTAACTTCCGTTCCGGCAAATTCGGGTACTCCATATGTCCTATTTTCAGCAAAGGTCATGCTGAAATTTTCCGTGAATTTTAGCATGACTTTGCTAAAAATAGGACATATGGGGTACTAATGCATAGGCCGGGGTACTTGTGACTAATGCATGGCTTTTAGGGTGCCTCGGTGTCGATAAAAACCGAAATGATGAAAAGTTAGGCTTTTAGGGTGCCTTGGCGTCGAAAAACCCTCAATGATAAAAGCTTAGATTTTAGGATGCCTCGGTGTCGACAAACCCTAAATGATGAGACCATGATCTTGTTCCTTGACAATAACCAACTTTTTGACCAAACTTTGTTTCTATTTAGAGAGAAACATGGCCCACAACGATGAGGCCAGGGGTTCGGGCGGCAAGGCATTCTGGGAGCTGTCCCAGGAGATGGATGAACAACCTCACTTGTATGAGGCCGCCGCCTTCCCCACCGATCCTGAGACCACGGATGGTGCCGCCGAGGATGACCACACTGATGCCACCACTTGTGGTGCCGCCGAGGATGCCACCACTGATGATGGCGGCGCACACACAGATAGCAGCCAGCCGAAGAGGCAACGGAAGGACCGGCGCCCGATCATGCTCCGCACCCTCAAGGAGGAAGTTACTGAAGTGGACTCCAACGGGAATCCAACGGCGCCCGAACGAATAGTCAAGGGGTACTCGCTTCAGCTCGGGTGCATTGTCTGGAGCACCGTCTCGATCAACACTGAGAACCTGAGGCATCCTGACCGAGGGAATTTGCGCCACCTCCTCTTCACGAAGCTGCACGAACGATACAAGTTCCCCGCTGAATTCGAAAACACAAGCCTCAAAGGGAATAAACTGAACAATGCTGCCCTCACGAAGATGAGCAAGGCCCTGTCTACTTGGAAAAGCAATGTGAAGAGAATGATCGAGAAAGGTGAGAGTTATGAGAAGATCAAGGAGAAAAATCCTTCGATCACCGAAGATGACTACAACGACTTCAAGATCAATTGCTCGAGCACCGCAAGCTCCCAATCAAGTGAGTGGGGGAAACAAATGCGGGAGCTGAACATAGGGGAACACACACTCGGTCCCGGCGGTTACAGAGTGGCGGAGCCTATATGGGACAAGGAGGAGGCGGACCGTGCCGAGCAAGGCCTACCGCCCCTCTTCGATAAATACGGTGACAAGCAGACCAGGAACTTTGTCAGGGCCCGGTACAAGAAGGACCCGAAAACAAAGGAGCTTACCACGGATCCGAAGACCAGGCGGCTTGAGCTTGTTCTGGTAAGGAATACACCCCCGCGTAATTAGCTCCATATGGTTGCATTCTAATTAATGAAGCCGAATTTCTAAATGGTTCACATTCCTTCCGCAGGTGACTGAAAGCAGTAGCGCGGGGTCGACTAAGAGCAACCCTTGGGACACCACTCTAAATAGGGGGTTGAATATAATGAAGAACAAGGACAAGCTCAGTAAGCCGACGTCAGCTGGTCGTGTGGCCGGCAAAGGCTTGTCGACAAAATGGGGGTCATACTATACCGCTGGTGTGCGGAAGGAGAAAAAGACCAGCTCGGAAAGCCAGGCGCGAGAGGTTCAAGAACTCAACGCACAGGTGGCGCGGATTCCGGAGATTGTCCAAGAGCAAGTGGAACAACGACTCGGAGCGACGATCACCGCCCTTGTGCCTACCTTGATCTCGGGGTTGAGTGCGTGGATTGCGGGCGGCCAACAGGGGCCGCCCCCGATTCCTAGCTTCACGGCCAGCAACTCGCATAATGCGATGGCGGGGCCATTGGTGCCTCCGGCAGAGGTGGCATTGGTGTCTCCGACGCCGGCACGGGAGCTTAATGCACCCGGGTGTACGCCGGCCGGCACCTCTTCAGCAAGCGGCCGCTCTGTCAACTGCACGCCCGCCGTTGGCGGTGCCTCGACATTAGCCGAGCTCGACGCCATCGTCACGGTAACTAATTAAGCCTCTCTCAGCCGAGGACTTCATCTCCTTGCCTTTGACTGGGCATCCCTGACGCCCTACATGTTTTTGCAAGGCGCCGCCGATGTTCCATGCACTCTCCTCCACTTCGTGAACAACGAGTTGGTCGATGTCGCCAACGGCAAAATCGTTCAACCGGGCAACCCCTTGTTCCACGGTACCCAGATGCCACCCAACTTGTTTAGGGTTCAACTGGTTCGGGTGCTGCCAGGCTGCGACGACTTGTTACCTCCGATTCGACCCGTCGGGGCCGACGATGATGACGTGATGACCCTGAGCGCCTGCCTGAGCTGGCCCCTGCTTTGGCCGAAGAGCCAGATTCGTTTGGGGGCGGGGGACACCACCCCAAAGACAACACCGCCAGTCGTGCCGGCGCCAAGTCGGCCCCATGGCAAGACCGCCGTAACGGTGCCGGACATCCCTATGCCACTGGATCCAAACATGCATATGGCACAGGATCAGAACGACGACGACGACGACGATGATACATTTGGCAACGTCGATCAGTACTTTGCCGAGCATGGGTACGATGGCGACTTCATGGGGCCTCCTTCTCAAGAACCAAACCCAACAAAAGACGTGTGCGATCTAGCTCGTACCGCGGAGAAGCCAAGTTGCAACAGGCGCCGTCTGGCGTTCAGCTCTCAGGAGACGCCTCCAGCTGCCGACTTCATCGAGCCTCAGATAGGCGAGGTGCGAAATATTATCAGCCCCAACACACTCAAGAAGGCGGTCTGTGAGCAGAACTCGGTCCCATTACAGGAGAAGAAGAAGGCACGCAAAAGAAAGACTAAGAAGGGTGCGAGCCAGCCGGCACCGAGTACGATCCGTGCTCAGGACGGGCCACCTTCACCGCAGGATATCTCGAGGAGGGTGCATGTGGCGGGTAGGGCGATGCTACTGACAAATATGCTCAATGCTGCAACCGGTGCTATGCGGAGTCTGCATGACAGTGTTCTTGCTTTGGAGAAGCGGCGTCTCAGGGAGAAGGATGTGGCATACCCGGTTTTCGCGGCCAAGGTGCCAGAGGGCAAGGGCTTTGTGGATAACTCCATGGGGCGTACGATCGTCCTGCGTTTTGATGACATCCACGCTATGTTGAACCTTCATCCACTGCACTACACCTTCTTTCGGCTATTTTCGCTGAGTATGGAGATGCGGATCATTCGCGACAAGACCCCGGACATCGTGATAGTCGACCCCTTCTACATGCGTGCCAAGATCTTGGGCAGCGCTGGGGACCGGCAAGTCGCGAGTTCTTACCTCGAAGGCGTCATTCTGGCAAACCAAGATAAGGATAACTTCCTCGTGCCTTACTTTCCCGAGTAAGTCCTCCCCTCAACCGGCCCGTAACATATGAATTGTTACTTTTCGATCATTTTTCTTTTAACATTCCGTGTTTTCTGCAGTGACACACGTTGCATGCTCATCCTCCTAAGCCCCAAATATTCCATGGCCACGTATTTTGACCCGGACCGTTAGTCGAACATAGACTACACAAATGTCAAGAAGGTTCTTGATGATGTTCTCCCCGGCTACGCCCAATCTGGAGGCACCTTCACCAGGCCTATTCGTAAGTACGGCAAGCATGTGTTCTCCCACAATACGACGTTTTGCTACGTCAAGCAGCCGCCTAGCGGTCAGAAGGGTGCCTACTACGCCATCCATCACATGCGGGCGATCGTACGGGACCATCATCAACTTGTGCTACCGAGTAAACTCAAAGATTGGGCCGCGAGCGTGTCGGCAATCCAGGACGCGGACCTCCGACAAGAATTCTTTCGCATCCAGTCGTAGTTTGCGGAAATCATCCATCAAGATGTCCTTCGTACCTCGGGGCAGTTCTACCTCAGAAATCAACCGTCCAACAGTGACATCGACACAATGCTACAAATGCAGGATGACAACGCCCGTTCTTTCATGACTCCCACGATAGACGGCGGCTTCACCCACGCTCTGGTCCCTTGAGTCGAGTTGTCTAGTTCTGAAACATCGATTGGCTCATGTTGTAATTAAACTTTAATGAACTTGTAGTATGTCTCTTTGGTTTCGAGAGTCGTTCAACTTTGATGTAATCGATGCTATTAATGTCTTCCTTTTCTCTTCCGATCGTTCTGTTGCATAATTATATATTGCTTATGTATTGTCTGTGAATTGGTACTAACGTTTCGTTTGGCTAGTGCATAGCGATGCCGACGTATGTCGTGTACAAGGGTAAGGTTCCCGGAGTCTACGATGACTGGGAGGAGTGTCGGAGACAGGTTCACCGATTCAGCGGTAACAGTTACAAAGGGTACACCACTAGGGCCGAGGCCGAATCTAGATACGCCCGCTATCTAGCGGGAGAGGGGAGGGAGCGTTGGAGGAACCGGATGAAGACGAGTTTCATCGTGATGATGCTCATCGTGATGACCACAGCTCTCTTCTATGTGATGGTAGTTTAGATGATCGATATCGACTTGTATTGTGAAGACAAACTCGCTACTCGCGGTCTCGAGACTTGTAATATAATGTTCTATCTTTGTTCGGTCTTTTTAATTCGGAGACTAATATGATGAATTGTATTCAAAGACTAATCTTCTATTGTATTCGATGAATCTGTTGTTGATGTGTGCTGTCTATATTTTGTCAAACTATACATTTTGTAACCTGTGCAAAAAACAGAAAATAAAAAGATAAAAAAAACCTAATATTCATACTAATGGCGCATCACAGGACAGTGCGCCATTAGTATGACAAAGCACCTGGGTATACATGGCCCCTGGGAGGCATACTAATGGCGCACGCTGGCCTATACTAATGGCGCACCCGCGGTGCGCCATTAGTATACCAGATACTAATGGCGCACCAGGTGGTGCGCCATTAGTAAAAATTACTAATGGCGTGCTGTTAATGGCGCACCACAGATGCGCCATTAATGGCCATATTAGGTGCGCCATTAGTAGGGGTTTTTCTAGTAGTGTTGGAGCCACCAACCGGGACCAAAGGTCGCTTTTCAGCAGCCCAAAGGGCGGGAAGTAGAGGCCTTTGGTCCCGATTGGAGCCACAAACCGGGACTAAAGGGTGCGCATTGGTACCGGTTGTTGGCATGAACCGGTACCAATATACGCCTTTAGTACTGGTTGGTGGCACCAACCAGGACTAATGGCCTTGTGCTGCCCGCATCGCAGCATGAAAGTTTTGTCCCACGTCGCTAGCTGAGGGAGCTCGAGAGTGGTTTATAAGCCACACTCCCGCTGCCCTCTCGAGCTCCTCTCAAATGCAGGCTTTCGGGCCTAAACACATTGTATCTGCCTGTGGTCCTATTGGGCCTTCTACGGGCATGAATCCTTGCCCATGGGTTGGTTTCTAGTCGTATTCAGGCCATGGTGGCCCAGTAGGTGGCGTTTTTTTATTTTTTCCTAGTTTAGTTCTTTTCTTTTTTGCTTTATTTATTCATTTTGTTTCTACTTACAACAAAATACTTATTTATTTTTTTATTTTGTTTCTAATTACTTATTTATTTTATTTTATGATAATTCTTTTTGCTATTAAAGTTTCTAACAAAAAAAGTTATTTATGAAAATTCTTTTTGCTTTTAATGATTTTAAACTGAAAAACTTTGATAATTTTAGTTGCATCAATTTTATATAATTTTAGTTTCAGTAATACTATAGGTTGCTTATAATGTTTTGAACAGAAAATACGTTGATAATTTTAGTTTCATAAATTTTATTTATGTTATTAAAGTTTATCTTATTTTGTTTCTACTTATATATTTTATTAAAGTTTAGTTTATTCTGTTTCTAATTACTTATTTATTTATTTTTATGATATTTGTTATTTTCCATGCATTTACGGATTATTTCATGAGACCATGAAATTGAAAAGCACTACAAATGAACTCTGGAAAGGTTGAAAGTTGGCATGGTATCATCATTTCACCCACATAGCATGTGCAAAAACTAGAGAGGGTTACAGCAAAAACGAGATGCACTTCGTGTACAAAACGGACAATCTGTTTCGAAGTATCAGGATTTCTTACAGAAACTCGTTTGTTACAACAGCCATTTCATATGAAGTATGAAAAGGTTGAAAGTTGGCATGGTATCATCATAATAGTTGTGGAGAGAAAGTCTTCACTTTTTTTTCGCTTGTGTGCTTTGCTTATTGCGCCGTAACCATGGATAATTTTCATCGTTTATCAGGATGCTTGGGTCAGCCTTGACATTGAAGGGAGGAATTTCATGAAACTTTTCATAATCTTTAGACATGTTTGTCTTGCCCTCCACTCCCACAATGTCCCTTTTTCCTGAAAGAACTATGTGGCGCTTTGGCTCATCGTATGATGTATTCACTTCCTTATCCTTTCTTTTTCTCGGTTTGGTAGACATGTCCTTCACATATATAACCTGTGCCACATCATTGGTTAGGACGAACGGTTCGTCAGTGTACCCAAGATTGTTCAGATCCGCTGTTGTCATTCCGTACTGTGGGTCTACCTATACCCCGCCTCCTGATAGATTAACCCATTTGCACTTAAACAAAGGGACCATAAAATCATGTCTGTAGTCAAGTTCCCATATGTCCATTATGTAACCATAATATGTGACCTTTCCCCTCTCGGTTACTGCATCAAAGCGGGCACTGCTGTTTTGGTTGGTGCTCTTTTGATCTTGGGCGATCGTGTAAAATGTATTCCCATTTATCTCGTATCCTTTGTAACTCAATACAGTCGAAGATGGTCCCGTGGACAACGAGTACAACTCATCACAAACAGTGGTTTCACCTCTGAGACGTGTTTCCAACCAAGTGCTGAAAGTCCTGATGTGTTCACATGTAATCCAGTCGTCACACTGCTCCAGGTGTTTGGAGCGCAGACTGTTCTTGTGTTCATCAACATACGGGGTCACTAAGGGAGTCCTGGATTAGGGGGTGTTCGGATAGCCGGACTATAACCTTTGGTCGGACTCTTGGACTATGAAGATACAAGATTGAAGACTTCGTCCCGTGTCCGGATAGGACTTTCCTTGGCGTGGAAGGCAAAGTTGGCGATACGGATATGTAGATCTCCTCCCATTGTAACCGACTCTGTGTGACCCTAACCCTCTCCGATGTCTATATAAACCGGAAGGTTTTAGTCCATAGGACGAACCACAATCATACCATAGGCTAGGTTCTAGGGTTTAGCCTCTCTGATCTCGTGGTAGACCTACTCTTGTACTACCCCTATCATCAATATTAATCAAGCAGGAGTAAGGTTTTACCTCCATCGAGAGGGCCCGAACCTGGGTAAAAACATCGTGTCCCTTGTCTCCTGTTACCATCCGACTAGACGCACAGTTCGAGACCCCCTACCCGAGATCCGCCGGTTTTGACACCGACATTGGTGCTTTCATTGAGAGTTCCTCCGTGTCATCACTTTTAGGCCCGATGGCTCCTCCGATCATCAACAATGATGCGGTCCAGGGTGAGACTTTTCTCGACGGACAGATCTTCGTATTCGGCAGCTTCGCACTACGGGCCAACTCGCTTGGCCATCTGGAGCAGATCGAAAGCTACGCCCCTGGCCATCAGGTCAGATTTGGAAGTTTGAACTACGCGGCTAATATCTAGAGGGACTTGATCTTCGACGGATTTGAGGCACAGCCGAGCGCGCCGCACTGTCACGATGGGCATGATCTAGCTCTGCTGCCAAACAGTGCCCTGGAGGCCGCACCCGTATCCGCTCCGACCCTTAGTTTGGAGCCGACTGCGCCAATCGAGGACGGCTGGCTGGACACCGCCTCGGGGGCTGCAATCTATACGGCGATCAAGCCGAACACCAGTTTATCCTCTTCAAAGCCCGTGACTCCAAGGTGCCGGACTCCTCTCCGGACTCCGAGCCCTCCGCGCCCTTGCCAATCGAACCCGATTGGGCGCCGATCATGGAATTCACCGCCGCTGATATTTTTCAGCACTCGCCCTTTGGCGATATCTCTCTTTGTCAGGAGAGCCCTGGCCGGATTATGGCCAACAGGATTGGGATGTGGACAACGAAGAAATTCGACGCCCACCCACCACCCAATTCATAGCCACTGTCGATGATTTAACCGACATGCTGGACTTTGACTCCAAAGACATCGACGGTATGGACGACGATGTAGGAGACGAACAGGAACCAGCGCCTATAGGGCACTGGACAACCACCTCATCTCACGATGTATCCATGGTGGACACACCTAAAGGAAGAAACAACGAGGAACAAAGGGACACAACGAGGGATCGTTCCCTCGAAAAGCAGTCAAAGCGGCGACGTAAGCGCCGCTCCAAGCCCCGCCTCGACAGAGACAGCAGCCATACAGACCCGGCAACAGAGCAGGGCGAACCGGTGGACGACGAACATGCCATCGAGCAACCGTCCGAACAGAGCAACTTGGATAAACAAACCGAACAACCTGTCACCGGTGGAGATAACAGTCCGGACGACCTCACGCCGGACAAATTGCTGGAGCAGAAGAACAAACACAAAAGACTCATCACCACTGCACGTAGCCTGAAAAAGCAGAAGTGGAAGCTCAAAACAGCGGAAGATGCACTCAGAACTAGATGGAGCAAAGTACTCAACACCGCAGACAAATACGGCGATAGTCGCCACACAAAGAGCTACCCGAAGCAAAAGCTACTGCCCGAATTTGATGCGGAGGCCCTAGAGACCCAAAAATCAAAAAAATAAGGAAGCCACCCGGTTGGATAAATGACCCCATGGCCAACATAGAACGGCATATGGCGCCGCACACAAATCAACACGTGATCCACCCAAGGATTCGCATCACAAAGACGACCCAGCCAGATCTATCTACGGGCCAAGAAAGCAAGCTCTAGTAAGCAATGCAGCACAACAAATATCCGAACAACACGGCACACCCAAGTACAGGGGTGCCGCACACCCCCTATGTTTCATCGATGAGGTGCTAGACCATGAATTTCCAGCGGGATTCAAGCCCGTAAACAGAGAGGCGTACGACGGAACAACATACCCTGGAGTCTGGATTGAGGATTATATCCTCCACATACACAAGGCCGGAGGAGACGACCTCCACGACATAAAATACTTGCCCCTCAAGCTCAAAGGGCCAGCCCGGCATTGGCTTAAAAGCCTTCCCGAAAAAACCATTGGAAGTTGGGAAGAGAACGAGGATGCTTTTCGAGAAAATTTTCAAGGGACCTATGTCCGACCTCTGGATGCAGACGATTTAAGCCATATAACTCAACAGCCCGGAGAGTCAGCCCGAAAACTCTGGAATAGATTTCTTACTAAAAAGAACCAGATAGTCGACTGTCCGGACGTCGAAGCCTTAGCAGCTTTCAAACACAGCGTTCGAGACGAATGGCTCGCCAGACACCTCGGCCAAGAAAAGCCAAGAACAATGAACGCATTAACAAGCCTCATGACCCGCTTTTGCACGGGAGAGGACAGCTGGTTGGCGAGATACAGCACCAGCGACCCAAGTACATCCGAAGTCAGGGATGGAAACGGGAAACCGCGACGCAACAAGGAACAACGCCGGAATAAGGAAAGCAGCTCGAAGAGCACGACAGTCAACGCCGGATTCAAAAGCTCTCGGCAGAATCAGAAAAAGCTGCCCCTCAAGGATAACATGGACGAGCTATCTAACCTAAACAAAATCTTGGATAAGATATGTCAAATCCACAGCACCCCCGGGAAGCCTGCAAACCATACCCATAGAGAATGTTGGGTCTTCAAGCAATCCGGCCAACTCAACAATGAACACAAGGGGCTCGACACACCAAGTGAGGACGATGACGAACCCCACAAGCAGAGCACCGAGAAACAAAAGAATTTCCCACAAGAAGTCAAAACAGTAAACTTACTTCACGTGACAAAAGGAGTGGCGCCTATAGAGATATGCGCCATACGGCCCATCCCAAAGGAGTCTCGCCATTGGTTGTCAAAACCGATTACCTTCGACCATCAGGATTACTCTAGAAGTATCGGGAACGCAGGCTGGACTGCCTTGATATTAGATCAGATAATAGACGGACTCCACTTTACACATGTCCTGATGGACGGCGGCAGTGGTCTAACCCTGCTATATGAGGACACAATCCGCAAAATGGGGATAGACCCAACAAAAATTTGCCATAGCAACACTTCCTTTCAAGGAGTAACGCTAGGCCCGGATGCCCATTGCAGGGGTTCTCTCCGGCTAGAAGTTATGTTCCGCTCCCTTGATAACTTCCGCCACGAAAAGCTAACCTTCCACATCGCCCCTTTTTCAACTAGCTATCAAGCACTCCTGGGACGAGAGGCCTTCGCCCGCTTTAATGCAATACCGCATTATGCATCTCTTACACTTAAGATGCCCAGTTCACGAGGCATCATATCACTAAAGGGAAACATTGAGTGTTCCCCCCGCGCGGAAGACTGTGCGGCTGCCTTGACAGCCACACACTAAAGCGGCTTCGCCAATCAAAGCACCTAAATAGGTCGTCAAGACCACGTACGCGGCTCGACGAGTCTGACATAAACATACAATTGATAAAGGCTTAATAGCCGTACACCCCCTTACAAGGGGCTCCGCGCATGCAAAACAAGAGACAATAAGGCTCAGTTTTACTCATTTTTTGAATTATACTTTGTTTATTTAGTATAACGTACATTTTGCATGACCCTTTTTCAACTAAGTTCTTCTCTTTTACAGATGAACACCGTGCTACACCCGTCCAGGATACGGCACAACGGAGACACAGGCGCAGACATGCAGCAGGGACCCGTTCGAAGGATTCTTTTTAGATTAAGACCCTGTGTAAACCTTTTTTACTGTCTCTTGTTGATACACGTCCCCCGGATTCTCAGTATAGCCGAGGAGGAGGCTGGCGTCTTGGCATGTGGCCACGTTAGAATTTTGCACGTACCTGGACACCAGGGGCTTATTACCAAGGGCGCTGTTCCGCCCGTTTTCATAAAAGACCGAATACCTTAGGGAGTGTTCCATGTCACGAGTTTGGACTTATATGCATCAGCTCCGAATCATGTCTTTGGTAAAATGTTGGGTTTGCCCGGCTCCTGTGTTTTGCTGCCTTACGTTCCGCTCTATCGGCTAAGGCGGCACAAGGAGAACTACTGCGATTGTGCCCCGGTTCAGCCACGCGAGCACCTCAGTAGAGAAAGCCGAAAATGGACTGTCATGATATAGCGTGAGACTGGTCAACCACTCGATGACCCGCCGAAATCTTTAGGATTCCTCCGTATTAACGAAGGGTCGTTTCCCGGCCAGGCACACACGCGCCCCGAATTTGGCTGAGCGCGGTGCCCCCAGGGGCTATATAGTAGCCCCACTGGCAAACTCCTATGGCTAAGTGAAAGTGATAAAGCATTATAGTCTGGTTGATTAGTTCGCTGCGCTATCACCTCCTTAATGGGACTAAGACGTTGGATCAAGTGTGAAAATGCGCCTTCTGCGAACACCCCCGCATTATATGCATGGGGGCTGAAGCCAAAGACTGCCATCTTTCAGGTTATATACACATATACATTAACGGCCGCACAGGAGGTGTTTTAAATTCTTGAAGGCACAAGTATCAAAAGCTTTTATATTTGATCAAAACATTGTTTTACAATAATACATGTTATTCGAACATAATATCCTTCGAGCACCGCGTCTCTATTAAACGAGCGCCCTGCAGAACTTTCTGAAAATAGTGCTTGGCAGGTACTCGGCTCCCGTCCGAGTCGTGGGATGCAATAGTAGTGGCCTTCATCTCCGCCTAGTATGTTTTGACACGGGCAAGAGCCATCCGCGCACCCTCTATGCATGCTGACCTCTTCATTGCATTGATATGCGACACCGCACCAAGGAACTGCTGCACCAAGCTAAAATAACTTTTTGGCTCAGGCCTTTCTGGCCATAGATGAATCACGACATACTTCATGGCGAGTTCGGATAACCTATTCCGCTCGGCCCATTCGGCTAAATGATCGGTTAATGGAAGTGGACGCTCTGGATTGTGGAAGTGCGACCAGAAGAGCTTTTCCACTTCGCGATCCTTTTGATCTCGGAAGTGTTTGGCCGCGTCCGCGACACTCGCCGCCAAATCCAGATAAGGGTCCGTCGTACTCCATGACTTGTCCAACGGAGCATATTTAGGATCCCCGAACATCATCCGCAGCATAAAGGGCTTTCCAGCCGCGATATCTCCGGCCTGACGTAGCTCCTCCTTCATAGCTCTCATTGCAGAGCGAGCATCCTTGGCTTCTGTAGTGGCCTTCTCTAGGTCCGTCTGTTCCTCCTGATCTTCTTTCTCAAGAAGCTTGCAGCGGTCGGCAGTGCTCTTCAACTTTACAGCCATCTCGGCCATTTCCTTTCTGCTTTGGCAGTGAGCAGCCTGTTCGGCTTTCAGCTCTTCAACCGCCTTTAAGGCAGAAGCATCGCTTTTCCTGGCCTGCTCCTTGGCCCGGGCAAATTCCGCCCGAAGGTTCTCCATGGCAGCGGCACCATCTGCATCAAGCACACATGATGTAAGATACGGGCATCAAGCTTCTCTTACCAGGTGTCTCCGGAGAAATTACATACCCTGTGCCTCATCAAGCCGCTTGTTGACAAGCGCGATGTCGGCATCTACCACGTCAAGTTGCCGCTTTAGTTCGGCAAATTCATCAGTCCGGCTAGCCACCGGACACTTCGCCACCTACATAGGAAGGGCGACATATTATACCTGGGATTATGATGCTCTGCGCGCCGTCACTTTTGACAACGCACAGAGTCTCAGGGGCTACTATCTACATAGGGCGCATCTTATATATGCGGAACTGTCAAAAGGTACATGATTTCGCGTACCTCAAAACCTGTCAGTAAACTCCTGACGGACTCGTGCAACCCGCTCTCCGTGGATGAAATCCTTTCAATCACCGTACCCATCAACGTACGGTGCTCTTTTGAGATAGACGCTCGCCCGAGCAGATCCTTCAACTCCTCCGGCGTGCACCGGACGGTGCCGAACTCGTCCGATGGCATTTTTCAAAGGCCGGATATGGAGGGCTTTGGGGGGCCATATGACTGCCTTCCGGCCCTGCCGGATTCGGAGAAACCCTCCGTGACGACACCTCAGGGTCGCCCGCCTCGTGAGGCGGTATGACAGGGGGAGGCGTTCCGCTCTCCATCATCTCCGGAAGAAGCTCCCCCGAAGATGAGCTCTGCTGAGAAGGGCTGAGATCCGAACTACAAGGTAAAATTTCGGTTATTCTCCTCAGGAATAGAACAGGGGTGTCTCTCATTTCAAACTCCCCTCTCTACTTACGGCTCGGTGGAGGGCTAATTCCCTTGGGGGCACAGTATGGCCAAGGTGTCCCCCGGCGCAGGACCCTCTGCCGAAGATTTCTTCCCCTGCTTCGAGACCATGGTCTCTGGGTCATTAGAGGCGGTCCTCTTCTTCCCATGGGTAGAGGAATTTTTGATTCCTACTTTCCCAACAGACTCCTTCGAGGAGGCGGTAGCTCCCTTGTCCCCCTCCTCGTTCTCTTCCAAAGGCACAATCTCCAGCATCCTGGTCAACACGGGATTCGGTGAGGTCTCAGGAAGGGGGGCCGGACACCTGATTAACTTCGCCTTCGCTAACCACTCATGTTTCAAAGACAACTCTTTTAAGCGTGGTGTTGTGATGAATGAACGGATGGTGTGTCCGGAGACAGGGCTACTTACTTGAGTATCCGGATGATTGCAGCTTAGTCCTACGTCCTCCGTAGCATCCGGACACATTACTTGTGATCCGAAGAACAATTTGTACATCTCCACGGGCGTTATGCCAAGAAAGTGTTGGAGAGCTCGCGGTCCCTCCGGATTGAACTCCCAATGGCGGAGGGGGCGACGTTTGTAGGGTAGAACTCGGCGAATTAGCATAACCTGTGTCACCACGACCAGGCAGATGTCCCTTTCTAGGAGATCTCGGATGCGGCCCTACAACAGGGGGACGTCCTTCGCCGGCCCCTAGTCCAGCCCCTTATTGACCCATGACGCTAGTCGTGGTTGGGGACCCGAGCGGAAAGCAGGAGGCGCCACCCACTTGGTGCCCCTGGGAGCTGTGATATAAAACTACTCTTGTTGCCATAAGTTGAACTCCTCTTGAAAAGAGCCCTCGGGCCATGGAGCGTCAGCATTTTTGCTTATAACAGCGCCTCCGCACTTAGAGTGCCATCCCTCGATCATCTTCGGCTCTACTTTAAAGGTCTTAAGCCATAGTATGAAGTGTGGAGTAACATGGAGGAAGGCTTCGCACACGACGATAAACGATGAGATGTGGAGGATGGACTCCGGAGCTAGGTCGTGAAATTCCAGCCCATAATAAAACTTGAGCCCCCTCAGGAAGGGATCCGTTGCGAAGCCGAGCCCTCGGAGGAAGTGAGACATGAAGACAACACTCTCACCAGGCTCGGGAGTAGGAATAACCTGCCCTTGAGCAGGCAGCCTATGCGAGATTTCGTCGGTCAAGAACCTGGCCTCTCTCAGCTTTAGCACGTCCTCCTCCATGACGGAGGAAGGCATCCATCGGCCTCGAAGGTCAGAACCGGACATCATCAAAGGTCCGAAGCGCCTGGAATCTGGAACCTTGGGTGTTGGAGCTCGAGGCGAAGGGAGAACTCAATTGAGATTGAAATAAAGGAGTAAGGCCTTGGTCTCTATAAAAGGGGTCGAATACCAAGAGCCCTCCCCGTAACCGTTCGGGACTTGCCTTTGATCAAGGAAATATACCAACGGGCACGACTGGGTTACCCATGTCCGTATTGATGAGAATCCCTAAATTAAGGGGACACGATCTCTACTTCGACAAGACGTGCCAACGAAACTGCCTCGCAAAACGCGCTGAGGTGGGACAGTAAATCGATTCGAATAAAGGCTTGGCTGTGGTGTGATGTCATGCTACGAAATACGTTAGAAGATTAGACTTGTGTAAATACTATTCTCTCTATGGCAATATGTGGAATTTATCTTGTAGAGCCGGACACTATCCTTGTGTTCAAAATCTTCTATGAAGTATTCGGAGGAGGAACCCGCCTTGCAATGCCGAAGACAATCTGCGCGCCGGACTCGTCGTCATTGAAGCCTGGTTCAGGGGCTACTTAGGGAGTCCTGGATTAGGGGGTGTTCGGATAGCCGGACTATAACCTTTGGCCAGACTCTTGGACTATGAAGATACAACATTGAAGACTTCGTCCCGTGTCCGGATAGAACTTTCCTTGGCGTGGAAGGCAAGCTTGGCGATACGGATATGGAGATCTCCTCCCATTGTAACCGACTCTCTGTAACCCTAACCCTCTCCGGTGTCTATATAAACCGAAGGGTTTAGTCCATAGGACGAACAACAATCATACCATAGACTAGCTTCTAGGGTTTAGCCTCTCTGATCTCGTGGTAGATCTACTCTTGTACTACCCCTATCATCAATATTAATCAAGCAGGAGTAGGGTTTTACCTCCATCGAGAGGGCCCGAACCTGGGTAAAAACATCGTGTCCCTTGTCTCCTGTTACCATCCGCCTAGACGCACAGTTCGGGACCCCCTACCTGAGATCTGCTGGTTTTGACACCGACAGTCACCAAGGTAGAGTTCTGTAGAACTGTGTAGTATGCTTGAGACCAAGAATGCCCGTCCCTGCATATTATTGAGTCCCCTCCTAGCATGCCTTCTCCAGTCAGTCTCCCATCATACCGCGATTTAGGGAGACCTATCTTCTTAAGGCCAAGAATGAAGTCAACACAAAACCCACTGACATCCTCTGTTTGATGGCCCATGGAGATGCTTCCTTCTGGCCTAGCACGGTTACGGACATATTTCTTTAGGACTCCCATGAACCTCTCAAATGGGAACATATTGTGTAGAAATACGGGGCCCAGAATGACAATCTCGTCGACTAGATGAACTAGAACGTGCGTCATGATATTGAAGAAGGATGGTGGGAACACCAGCTCGAAACTGACAAGACATTGCGCCACATCACTCCTTAGCCTTGGTATGATTTCTGGATCGATCACCTTCTGAGAGATTGCATTGAGGAATGCACATAGCGTCATAAGGGCTAATCGGACGTTTTCCGGTAGAAGCGCCCTCAATGCAACCGGAAGCAGTTGCGTCATAATCACGTGGCAGTCCTGAGACTTTAGGTTCTGTAACTTTTTCTCTGGAATATTATTATTCCCTTTATATTCGACGAGAATCCACTCGGGACCTTCATACTGAGCAGGAATTCAAAAAAATATTTCCTTCTCTTCTTTGGTAAGAGCGTAGCTGGCAGGACCTTTGTACTGCTTTGGAGGCATGTTGCCTCAGGTGTATCTTTTTTCTTCCCGTACATGCCCAAGAAGCCTAACAGGTTCACGCAAAGGTTCTTCGTCACGTGCATCACGTCGATTGAAGAGCGTACCTCTAGCTCTTTCCAGTAGGGTAGGTCCAAAAATATAGATTTCTTCTTCCACATGGGTGCGCGTCCCTCAGCGTCATTCGGAATAGCTAGTCCGCCGGGACCCTTTCCAAATATTACGTTTAAATTAGAGACCATAGCAAGTACGTGATCACCGGTATGCATGGCGGGATTCTTCCGGTGATCTGCCTCGCCTTTGAAATGCTTGCCTTTCTTTCGACATTGATGGTTGGTCGGGATAAATCAATGAAGGCCCAGGTGCACATTCTTCCTGCATCTGTCCAGGTATATACTTTCGGTGTCAGCTAAACAATGTGTGCATGCGTGGTATCCCTTGTTTGTCTGTCCTGAAAGGTTACTGAGAGCGGGCCAATCATTGATGGTCATGAACAGCAACGCCTTTAGGTCAAATTCTTCCCCCATGTGCTCATCCCACGCACGTACACCTGTTCCATTCCACAGCTTTAAGAGTTCTTCAACTAATGGCCTTAGGTACACATCAATGTCGTTGCCAGGTTGCTTAGGGCCTTGGATGAGAATTGGCATCATAATGAACATCCGCTTCATGCACATCCAAGGAGGACGGTTATACATAGATAGAGTCACGGGCCAGGTGCTGTGATTGCTGCTCTGGTCCCCGAAAGGATTAATGCCATCCGTGGTTAAAGCAAACCATACGTTCCTTGGGTCACTTGCAAACTCATCCCAGAACTTTCTCTCGATTTTTCTCCACTGCGACCCGTCAGCGGGTGCTCTCAACTTCCCGTCTTTCTTACGGTCCTCACTGTGCCATCGCATCAACTTGGCATGCTCTTTGTTTCTGAACAGTCGTTTCAACCATGGTATTATAGGAGCATACCACATCACCTTCGCAGGAACCCTCTTCCTGTGGGGCTCGCCCTCAACATCACCAGGGTCATCTCATCTGATCTTATACCACAATGCACCACATACCGGGCATGCGTTCAAATCCTTGTATGCACCATGGTAGAGGATGCAGTGATTAGGGCATGCATGTATCTTCTCCACCTCCAATCCTAGAGGGCATATGACCTTCTTTGTTGCGTACGTACTATCGGGCAATTTGTTATCCTTTGGAAGCTTCTTCAATATTTTCAGTAGCTTCTCAAATCCTTTGTCAGGCACATCATTCTCTGCCTTCCACTGCAGCAATTCTAGTACGGTACCGAGCTTTGTGTTGCCATCTTCGCAATTGGGGTACAACACTTTTTTATGATCCTCTAACATGCGATCGAACTTCAGCTTCTCCTTTTCACTTTCACACTTTTCCCTTGCATCAACAATGACCCGGCAGAGATCATCATCGGGCACATCGTCTGGTTCCTCTGGATCTTCAGCTTCCTCTTGATCTTCAGCTTCCCCCGTTGCAGCATCACCGTATTCAGGGGGCACATAGTTGTCATCGTCCTCTTCTTCTTCGTTGTCTTCCATCATAACCCCTATTTCTCCGTGCTTCATCCAAACATTATAGTGTGGCATGAAACCCTTATAAAGCAGGTGTGTGAGAAGGATTTTCCTGTCCGAGTAGGACCTCGTATTCCCACAATTAGGGCATGGACAACACATAAAACCATTCTGCTTGTTTGCCTCAGCCACTTCGAGAGAATTATGCACGCCCTTAATGTACTCAGAGGTGTGTCTATCACCGTACATCCATTGCCGGTTCATCTGCGTGCATTATATATAATTATGTGTGTCAAAAGTAAGAAAATTAGACAAGTATCTATCTAAAGTAAGATTTTTTTTCTTTCAAAAAGAAGATAAGAACAAGAGGCTCACCACGGTGGTGTCGGCGACGAGATCGGCGTGGGCGATCGACGGCGGTGAAGACGAGGACGGGGCGTGACGGACCGCTAAACCTAGACAAATCTCGAAAAAAATGGAGCTCGGAGGTCGAGCTTCGAGAGGAGAAAGCTTAACTAGTGTGGCTCGGGTATTTCGTCGAACACCTCACATGCATAAGAGGTGAGCCAGAGCACCCAAATGCCCTTCCTGGCCGGCCAGCAAAAAACAGAGTACCGTGGAGTGCTCTGCTCACCGGCGATGGGGTATACATAGGCAACTCATTTGTCCCGCTTCGTGGCTGGAACCGGGACTAAAGGCCATCCTTCTGTCCTGGTTCCTGCCACGAACCGCGACTAATGGTTGTGGGCCAGGAGCGAGGCTCATTGGTCCTGGTTCGTGCCAAGAGCCGGGACAAATGGGCCTAGACGAACCGGGACCAATGCCCATGAGGCCCCGGCCGCCCCCCTGGGCTCACGAACCGGGACAAATGCCTCCATTGGTCCCGGTTCGTGGCAGAACAGGGACTAATGGGCTGGCCAGGCCCGAACGAAAGCCCCTTTTTCTACTAGTGTTATTCTATAGCTTGATCTGCCAAATGCTATTAAGGAAATGATTTTTCCTCCTTGATCAAGTTATCAATCCTTATTGCGTGTATGCTTCCTACTCAACACCTAAATAATCAATTTGTACATGTTGATATATATTAATATGCTTTTTTGTTGGTGCATAAGAGATAATACATGCATGTGTAATCTACAATCTCAGTGAGCTAAAACCCTATTGTTCTCAGGTTTTTTGTCATGGATTATTTTATTCTCATGTAAACTATAGGAAGAAACACTCATGTATGTATAGAACTGAACTGAAGCTACCATGGAAATTACATTCTATAGCTGTGGGTCGTTTCTGGTATGAACAAAATTACTAAAATACCTCCTCTTTTCTCCAAGAACGAAACTCAGGACAAACGCTGCTGCAAAGGGGGCTGGCGCTCCAAAGAAAGCAAAGCAGCAATTCTTCCATCGGTTGGACTAGATATGTACATACGGTATGACTAGCGCTTCTTGGGTTCCATGTTTGATACAATGTGCTAAATAATGTGTCATCATATAACGATTGTGGTTTCTCTTTTCCTCACAGAATCTTCTGCGATCTGCTTACTTATCAAACTAGGTTTACCGCTAGATGGGTGTGTTTCTGAAGAACGTTTCTCAGCTGTGCTGCGCCATAGCAACGGTCTGACCATGGGGTCCGGAGATCGTCAACTCAGCACATTTTTGGGCATGCACATGATATATTTTGTGCAGCTTTCTAAGGCAAAGCTTTGACACCAGCAGACCCATGTCAGGCCAGTACCATAGCAATTCCTCTATTTAGGCGCTCGACTAACAAATGCATAGGTTTCTGTTACAAAAGGTTTAGAATCATTACCCTTGATGCTTGAATTTGGACCTTGCACCTTACTTGGGTAACATAGAGCTAAATGGCACATTGTCCAAATACACGTTCAAAACACTTCGGGTTTGACATGGTCTCTATCCTTGATCAAACATAAAGTTACTAAAAAAGGCAAATATTTCTCAACACGAACATGGTTTCAATTGGGTAGCTGCGCCATTTGGCGCACTGGGTCATCTAGTTGCAATGAGAAGCAACTGTCGTACTACAGCTTCAAGAAATATACAGTCCATTGTACCCTTTCCAATAGTAATTGTACTGCTATTCATATCAGAGCTTCGAAGCCGCATCCAACTATCGAACCAAGATATTCACTTGATACTGGAGTCACTGGAATTATTTCTTATTGAAGCCTGTTTGTTTTTCAATTTGACAGAAGCAATGTACTGCAATGTACAGTAGAATATCTATGCTATGAAATAGAAGAGTCAGCTGCCATGTATATGGAGAATAAATCACATTAGGCTACCACTTTATGAACTTCACATCAACTACAGGAATCAATTCATCTTTGTTGGTCCACATCCACACAACCTAGTGTTTAATCTCCTTTGTTCCTTCATGTACCAAAGCAATTTATTACCATAATATTTGCTGATTAAATTAATGAGTTCTGAACAAACTAAACTTTTCTGTAAGGGTCAGGTTACTGGATATGCTATATGCTATTTGCGGCGGGCATGCGAGTTTACGCGCTCTAGAGTTGGGGGCCTCGGCCACCGCCCAAACCTCGACGTATCGCCACCAAAGCATTTATCTATGATTAAATAGGTACTTATGTAACTATAAACGATTTTTGGAAACAATAAATAGTAAACTATGAGGCAACTGCAGTTCAAATTTGACCCGCTTCCTGCTGAATCTGCGGGAATTTGTCTTTTTCACCAGAGGTGGATCAATACTTTTGACACCCAACCATTTTGTCAATTGTGCATTAAATATGGCCTAGTAATTTAGAAAATTTATTTGGTCCAATTTTGCAACAAATATATGGTAGGTCCTTCACAAAAAAAACTCATTTTGGGTAGTCGGAAAATGGAAAATGTATTTTCCGTGCAAAGAAAATGAAAACTCCCTTAGGCAACATTAGTTGGAATTCAAAGATGCACCCTTGTGCACAATATGAGATCATTTGAACAAACTAGGCCACGAATGTGGCCATAAGATTGATTATTTGGCTTGAAAGCCATGAATCTTCACGCATGATAGCTCATTTCTGAGAACACTTTTTTTTAAAATAATTGCCGTATTACTAGTTTATTATTTTTCCTGGGAACTTGGCCACATATAATGATACAATGCGAAGGTTTCCCAATTTTTTGATTTTTTTGATTTTTTTATGCCCGTTTCAAAATGTGATCAAAACTGCGGGAATGATCGTTCCTAGCTAGTGGTTGAATCTTGGAATTTTTTTGGTGTTTCTCTGATTAAATAGATACTTATGTACCTAGAAATGATTTTTGTAAAAAATAAAGAGCAAACTACGAGGCAACTATAGTTCAAATTTGACCCGCTTCCAGCTGAATCGGCGGGAATTTGTCTTTTTCACCAAAGGTGGATAAAAACTTCTTACACCCAACCATTTGATTAATTGTGCATTAAATATGGCCTAGTATTTTAGAAAATGATTTGGTCCAATTTTGCAACAATGATTTGGGAGTCCTTCACAAAAAAACCTCCTTTTGGGCACTCGAAAAATGGAAAATGGTTCTTTCGTCCAAAGAAAAAGAAAACTTCCTTAGGCAACATTGTTTGCCATTCACATATGCACACTTGTGCACAATATGAGATCATTTGAACAAACTATGCCATGAATGTGGCCATAAGATTGATTATTTGGCTTTAAAGCCATTGATCTCCACACGTGATAGCTCGTTTCTGAGAACACTTTTTTAAAATAATTGCCGTATTACAAGTTTATTATTTTTCTTGGGAACTTGGCCACGTATAATGAGACAATGCGAAGGTTTCCCAATTTTTTAATTTTTTTTGAATTTTTTATGCCCGTTTCAAAATGCAGTCAAAATGGCGGGAATGACCGTTCCTAGCTAGTGGTTGAATCTTGGAATTTTTTTGGTGTTTCTCTGATTAAATAGATACTTATGTACCTAGAAATGATTTTTGGAAAAAATAAAGAGCAAACTATGAGGCAACTACAGTTGAAATTCGACCCGCTTCCAACTGAATCGGCGGGAATTTGTCTTTTTCACCAGAGGTGGATCAAAACTTTTTGCACCAGACCATTTTGTCAATTGTGCATTAAATATGTCCTAGTATTTTAGAAAATTGATTTGGTCCAATTTTGCAACAATTATTTGGGAGGTCCTTCACAAAAAAACCTCCTTTTGGACACTCAAAAAATGGAAAGTGGTTTTTTCGTCCAAAGAAAATGAAAACTTCCTTAGGCAACATTGTTTTCCATTCCAATATGCACCCTTGTGCATAATATGAGATCATTTGAACAAACTATGCCATGAATGTGGCCATAATATTGATCATTTGTCTTGAAAGCCATTGATCTCCACACGTGATATCTCGATTCTGAGAACACTTTTAAAAAATAATTGATGTATTACAAGTTTGTTATCTTTCCTAGGAACTTTGCCAGAAATAATGACACAATGCGAAGGTTTCCCAATTTTTTGTTTTATTTTTATTTTTTATGCCCGTTTCAAAATGCGATCAAAACGGCGGGAATGACCGTTCCTAGCTAGTGGTTAAATCATGGAATTTTCTTGGGTATTCTCTAATTAAATAGATACTTATGTACCTAGAAATGATTTTTGAAAAAAATAAAGAGCAAACTACATGGTAGCTACAGTTCAAATTTGACCCGCTTCCAGCTGAATCGGCGGAAATTTGTCTTTTTCACGAGAGGTGGATCAAAACTTTTTACACCCGACCATTTTTTCAATTGTGCATTAAATATGTCCTAGTATTTTAGAAAATTGATTTGGTCCAATTTTGCAACAATTATTTGGGAGGTCCTGCACAAAAAAAAACTCATTTCGGGCACTCGGAAATGGAAAATGTATTTTCCATGCAAAGAAAATGAAAACTCATTGTTTGGAATTCGAAGATGCACCCTTGTGCACAATATGAGATCATTTGAACAAACTATGCCTAGAATGTGGCCATAAGATTGATCATTTGTGCACAATATGAGATTACATGATTTTAACACATTATTTTTAGGCAACTATTACCTATTTAGATGGTCATAACATCATACTGCATTGTGATTGGTCCGTGGACGTCTCACGCGGATCGTGCATCATACGCCATCGGATGCTCGCAGATCCAACGGCCGTCCTCAACCCTTCCACACCAACCCCGAAACCCTAGCTCTGTCCTCTGGTCATTTTCCATCCACCCCCGCCTCCTTTCTTTCTTGCCTCACACAATTCGATCCAATCCTCTTCCCCGACCCCTCCCTCCACCTCGTCTCCCCCGATCCCACCGGCCGGCGGCGACCTCCTCTCAACCAGCCCCCACCCATCCATCTCTCTCTCCAGCGTCCCCTCTCTCTCTCCTGTGGCGGCGCTCACCACTTCAACACCGTCGGCGACCATAACCACGGCCTCCACCTCCCCTCCCCGCCCTGGCTAGTGTTGGGTTTCATAGTAATTTCAAAAAATTTCCTACGCACACGCAACATCATGTGATGCATAGCAACAAGGGGGAGAGTGTTGTCTACGTACCCAACGCAGACCGACTGCGGAAGCGATGACACGACGTAGAGGAAGTAGTCGTACATCTTCACGATCCAACCGATCAAGCACGGAAACTACGGCACCTCCGAGTTCGAGCACACGTTCAGCTCGATGACGATTCCCGGACTCCGATCCAGCAAAGTGTCGGGGAAGAGTTCCGTCAGCACGACGGCGTGGTGACGATCTTGATGTACTACAGCAGCAGGGCTTCACCTAAACTCCGCTACAGTATTATCGAGGTATATGGTGGCAGGGGGCACCGCACACGGCTAAGGAATAGATCACATGGATCAACTTGTGTGTCTATAGGTGTCCCCTGCCTCCGTATATAAAGGAGTAGAGGGGGGGAGGCTGGCCGGCCAAGGAGGGAGGCGCAGGAGAGTCCTACTCCCTCTGGGAGTAGGATTCCTCCCCCCAATCCTAGTCCAACTAGGATTCCTCGGAGGGGAAGGGAGAGAGGGGGACGGGCAACTTCTCCTAGTCCTAATAGGACTAGGGGAGGGGGAAGAGGCACAGCCACCTTGGGCTGCCCCTTTCTCCTTTCCACTAAGGCCCATGAAGGCCCATATGGCTCCCGGGGGGTTCCGGTAACCCTCCCGGTAACCCGGTAAAATCCCGATTTCACCCGGAACACTTCCGATGTCCAAACATAGGCTTCCAATATATCAATCTTTACGTCTCGACCATTTCGAGACTCCTCGTCATGTCCGTGATCTCATCCGGGACTCCGAACAACCTTCGGTACATCAAAATGCATAAACTCATAATATAACTGTCATCGTAACCTTAAGCGTGCGGACTCTACGGGTTCGAGAACAATGTAGACATGACCGAGACATGTCTCCGGTCAATAACCAATAGCGGGACCTGGATTCCCATGTTGTCTCCTACATATTCTACGAAGATCTTTATCGGTCAGACCGCATAACAACATACGTTGTTCCCTTTGTCATCGGTATGTTACTTTCCCGAGATTCGATCGTCGGTATCCAATACCTAGTTCAATCTCGTTACCGGCAAGTCTCTTTACTCGTTCCGTAATACATCATCTCATAACTAACATATTAGTTGCAATGCTTGCAAGGCTTATGTGATGTGTATTACCGAGAGGGCCCAGAGATACCTCTCCGACAATCGGAGTGACAAATCCTAATCTCGAAATACGCCAACCCAACATCTACCTTCGGAGACACCTGTAATGCTCCTTTATAATCACCCAGTTACATTGTGATGTTTGGTAGCACCCAAAGTGTTCCTCTGGCAAACGGGAGTTGCATAATCTCATAGTCATAGGAACATGTATAAGTCATGAAGAAAGCAATAGCAACATACTAAACGATCGTGTGCTAAGCTAATGGAATGGGTCATATCAATCAGATCATTCAACTAATGATGTGACCTCGTTAATCAAATAACAACTCATTGTTCATGGTTAGTAAACATAACCATCTTTGATTAACGAGCTAGTCAAGTAGAGGCATACTAGTGACACTTTGTTTGTCTATGTATTCACACATGTATTATGTTTCCGGTTAATACAATTCTAGCATGAATAATAAACATTTATCATGATTATAAGGAAATAAATAATAACTTTATTATTGCCTCTAGGGCATATTTCCTTCAGTCTCCCACTTGCACTAGAGTCAATAATCTAGTTCACATCGCCATGTGATTTAACAGCAATAGTTCACATCACCATGTGATTAACACGCATAGTTCACATCGATATGTGATCAACACCCAAAGGGTTTACTAGATTCAGTAATCTAGTTCACATCTCTATGTGATTAACCCCAAGGAGTACTAAGGTGTGATCATGTTTTGCTTGTGAGAGAATCTTAGTCAACGGGTCTGTCACATTCAGATCCGTAAGTATTTTGCAAATATTTATGTCAACAATGCTCTGCACGGAGCTACTCTAGCTAATTGCTCCCACTTTCAATATGTATCCAGATTGAGACTTAGAATCATCTGGATCAGTGTCAAAAACTTGCATCGATGTAACCCTTTACGATGAACCTTTTTGTCACGTCCATAATCGAGAAACATATCCTTATTTCACTAAGGATAATTCTGACCGCTGTCCAGTGATCTACTCCTAGATCACTATTGTACTCCCTTGTCAAATCAGTGCAGGGTATACAATAGATCTGGTACACAGCATGACATACTTTATAGAACCTATAGCCAAGGCATAGGGAATGACTTTCATTCTTTTCTATCTTCTGCCGTGGTCGGGCTTTGAGTCTTACTCAACTTTACACCTTGTAACACAGGCAAGAAACTTTTTCTTTGACTGTTCCATTTTGATCTACTTCAAAATCTTGTCAAGGTATGTACTCATTGAAAAACTTATCAAGTGTCTTGATCTATCTCTATAGATCTTGAAGCTCAATATGTAAGCAGCTTTTACCGAAGTCTTTCTTTGAAAAAAAACTCCTTTCAAACAACCCTTTATGCTTTACAGAATAATTGTACATTATTTCCGATCAACAATATGTCATTCACATATACTTATCAGAAATGTTGTAGTGCTCCCACTCACTTTCTTGTAAATACAGGCTTCATCGCAAGTCTGTATAAAACTATATGCTTTGATCATACTATCAAAGCGTTTATTCCAACTTCGAGAGGCTTGAACCATTCCATAAATGGATCGCTGGAGCTTGCACACTTTGTTAGCTCCCTTTGGATCGACAAAACCTTCTGGTTGCATCATATACAACTCTTCTTCCAGAAATCCATTCAGGAATGCAGTTTTGTTTATCCATTTGCCAGATTTCATAAAATGCGGCAATTTGCTAACATGATTCGGACAGACTTAAGCATAGATACGAGAGAGAAACTCTCATCGTAGTCAACACCTTGAACTTGTCGAAAAACCTTTTTGCGACAATTCTAGCTTTGTAGATAGTGACGCTACTATCAACGTCCGTCTTCCCCTTGAAGATCCATTTAATCTCAATGGCTCGCTGATCAATGGGCAAGTCAATCAAAGTCCATACTTTGTTCTCATACATGGATCCCATCTCAGATTTCATGGCTTCAAGCCACTTTGCGGAATCTGGGCTCACCATCGCTTCTTCATAGTTCGTAGGTTCATCATGATCTAGTAGCATGATTTCCAGAACTGGATTACTGAACCACTCTGGTGCGGATCTTACTCTGGTTGATCTACGAGGTTCAGTAGTATCTTGTTCTGAAGTTTCATGATCATTATCATTAACTTCCTTACTTATTGGTGTAGGTGTCGCAGAAACAATTTTCTGTGATGTACCACTTCCAACAAGGGAGCAGGTACAGTTACCTCGTCAAGTTCTACTTTCCTCCCACTCACTTCTTTCGAGAGAAACTCCTTCTCTAGAAAAACTCCGAATTTAGCAACAAAAGTCTTGCCTTCGGATTTGTGATAGAAGGTGTACCCAACAGTCTCCTTTGGGTATCCTATGAAGACATATTTCTCCGATTTGAGTTTGAGCTTATCAGGATGAAACTTTTTCATATAAGCATCACAACCCCAAATTTAAGAAACGACAGCTTAGGTTTCTTGCCAAACCATAGTTCATACGGTGTCATCTCAACGGATTTAGATGGTGCCCTATTTAACGTGAATGCAGTTGTCTCTAATGCATAAACCCAAAACGATAGTGGTAGATCGGTAAGAGACATCATAGATCGCACCATATCTAATAAAGTACGGTTATGACATTCGGACACACCATTACATTGTGGTGTTCCAGGTGGCATGAGTAGTGAAACTATTTCACATTGTTTTTAACTGAAGGCCAAACTCGTAACTCAAATACTCTTCTCTACGATCAGATCGTAGAAACTTTATTTTCTTGTTACGATGATTTTTCACTTCACTCTGAAATTCTTTGAACTTTTCAAATGTTTCAGACTTATGTTTCATCAAGTAGATATACTCATATCTGCACAAATCATCTATGAAGATCAGAAAATAATGATACCTGTCGCGAGCCTCAATATTCATCAGACCACATACATCAGTATGTATGATTTCCAACAAATCTGTTGCTTGCTTCATTGTTCCGGAGAACGGCGTTTTAGTCATCTTGCCCAAAAGGCATGGTTCGCAAGCATCAAGTGATTCATAATCAAGTGATTCCAAAATCCCATCAGTATGGAGTTTCTTCATGCGCTTTACACCATATGACCTAAACGGCAGTGCTACAAACAAGTTGCACTTATGATTATTAACTTTGCATCTTTTGGTTTCAATATTATGATTATGTGTATCACTATGATCGAGATCCAACGAACAATTTTCATTGGGTGTGTAACCATATAAGGTTCTATTCATGTAAACAGAACAACAATTTATTCTCTTACTTAAATGAATAACCGTATTACAATAAACATGATCAAATCATATTCATGCTCAACGCAAACACCAAATAACACTTATTCATGTTCAACACTAATCCCGAAAGTATAGTGAGTGTGCGACGATGATCATATCAATCTTGGAACCACTTCCAACACACATCGTCACTTCACCCTTAACTAGTCTCTGTTTATTCTGCAACTCCCGTTTCGAGTTACTAATCTTAGCAACTGAACTAGTATCAAATACTGAGGGTTTGCTATAAACACTAGTAAAGTACACATCAATAACATGTATATCAAATATACTTATGTTCACTTTGCCATCCTTCTTATCCGCCAATCACTTGGGGTAGATCTGCTTCAAGTGACCAGTCCCTTTGCAGTAGAAACACTTAGTCTCAGGCTTAGGATCAGACTTGTGCTTCTTCACTTGAGCAGCAACTTGCTTGCTGTTCTTCTTGAAGTTCCCCTTCTTCCCTATGCCCTTTTCTTGAAACTAGTGGTCTTGTCTACCATCAACACTTGATGTTTTTCTCGATTTCTACCTTCATCAATTTCCGCATTACGAAGAGCTTGGGAATCGTTTCCGTTATCCCTTGCATATCATAGTTCATCACGAAGTTCTACTAACTTGGTGATGGTGACTAGAGAATTCTGTCAATCACTATCTTATCTGGAAGATTAACTCCCACTTGATTCAAGCGATTGTAGTACCCAGACAATCTGAGCACATGCTCACTAGTTGAGCGATTCTCCTCCATCTTTTAGCTATAGAACTTGTTGGAGACTTCATATCTCTCAACTCGGGTATTTGCTTGAAATATTAGCTTCAACTCCTGGAACATCTCATATGGTCCATGACGTTCAAAATGTCTTTGAAGTCCCGATTCTAAGCCGTTAAGCATGGTGCACTTAAACTATCAAGTAGTCATCATATTGAGCTAGCCAAACGTTCATAACGTCTGCATCTGCTCCTGCAATAGGTCCGTCACCTAGCGGTGCATAAAGGACATAATTCTTCTGTGCAGCAATGAGGATAAACCTCATATCACGGATCCAACCCGCATCTTTGCTACGAACATCTTTCAACACAATTTTCTCTAGGAACATATCAAAATAAACACAGGGAAGCAACAACGCGAGCTATTGATCTACAACATGATTTGCAAAATACTACCAGGACTAAGTTCATGATGAATTTAAGTTCAATTTAAGCATATTAAGAACTCCCACTTAGATAGACATCCCTCTAATCCTCTAAGTGATCACGTGATCCAAATCAACTAAACCATGTCCGATCATCACGTGAGATGGATTAGTTTCATCGATGAACATCATTATGTTGATCATATCTACTATATGATTCACGCTCGACCTTTCGGTCTCCGTGTTCCGAGGCCATATCTGTATATGCTTGGCTCGTCAAGTATAACCTGAGTATTCCGCATGTGCAACTGTTTTGCACCCGTTGTATTTGAACATAGAGCTTATCACACCCGATCATCACGTGGTGTCTGGGCACGACGAACTTTGGCAACGGTGCATACTCAGGGAGAACACTTCTTGATAATTTAGTGAGAGATCATCTTATAATGCTACCGTCAATCAAAGCAAGATAAGATGCATAAAAGGATAAACATCACATGCAATCAATATAAGTGATATGATATGGCCATCATCATCTTGTGCTTGTGATCTCCATCTCCGAAGCACCGTCATGATCACCATTGTCACTGGCGTGACACCTTGATCTCCATCGTAGCATCGTTGTCGTCTCGCCAATCTTATGCTTCCACGACTATCACTACCGTTTAGTAATATTACATCGCGATTGCATTGCATACAATAAAACGACAACCATATGGCTCCTGCCAGTTGCCGATAACTCGGTTACAAAACATGATCCTCTCATACAATAAAATTCAGCATCATGCCTTGACCATATCACATCACAACATGCCCTGCAAAAACAAGTTAGACGTCCTCTACTTTGTTGTTGCATGTTTTACGTGGCTGCTACGGGCTTAAGTAAGAACCAATCTCACCTACGCATCAAAAACCACAACGATAGTTTGTCAAATAGACTCCGTTTTAACCTTCGCAAGGACCGGGCGTAGCCATACTTGGTTCAACTAAAGTTGGAGAGACAGTCGCCCGCAAGCCATCTATGTGCAAAGCACGTCGAGGGAACCGGTCTCGCGTAAGCGTACGCGTAATGTTGGTCCGGGTCGTCTCGTCCAACAATACCGCCGAACCAAAGTATGACATGCTGGTAGGAAGTATGACTTGTATCGTCCACAACTCACTTGTGTTCTACTCGTGCATATAACATCAACATAAATAACCTAGGCTCGGATGCCACTGTTGGGTTTCGTAGTAATTTCAAAAAATTTCCTACGCACATGCAAGATCATGTGATGCATAGCAACGAGGGGAGAGTGTTGTCTACGTACCCAACGCAGTCCAACTGAGGAAGCGATGACATGACGTAGAGGAAGTAGTCGTACGTCTTCACGATCCAACCGATCAAGCACCGAAACTACGGCACCTCCGAGTTCGAGCACACGTTCAGCTCGATGACGATTCCCGGACTCCGATCCAGCAAAGTTTCGGGGAAGAGTTCCGTCAGCATGACGGCGTGGTGACGATCTTGATGTACTACAGCAGCAGGGCTTCGCCTAAACTCCGCTACAGTATTATCGAGGTATATGGTGGCAGGGGGCACCGCACACGGCTAAGGAATAGATCACGTGGATCAACTTGTGTGTCTAGAGGTGTCCCCTGCCTCCGTATATAAAGGAGTAGAGGGGGGAGGCTGGCCGTCCAAGGAGGGAGGCGCAGGAGAGTCCTACTCCCTCTGGGAGTAGGATTCCTCCCCCCAATCCTAGTCCAACTAGGATTCCTCGGAGGGGAAGGGAGAGAGGGGGGCCGGCCACCTTCTCCTAGTCCTAATAGGAGTAGGGGAGGGGGAATAGGCGCAGCCGCCTTGGGCTGCCCCTTTCTCCTTTCCACTAAGGCCCATGAAGGCCCATATGGCTCCCGGGGGGTTCCGGTAACCCTCCCAGTAACCCGGTAAAATCCCGATTTCACCCGGAACACTTCCGATGTCCAAACATAGGCTTCCAATATATCAATCTTTACGTCTCGACCATTTCGAGACTCCTCGTCATGTCCGTGATCTCATCCGGGACTCCGAACAACCTTCGGTACATCAAAATGCATAAACTCATAATATAACTGTCATCGTAACCTTAAGCGTGCGGACCCTACGGGTTCAAGAACAATGTAGACATGACCGAGACATGTCTCCGGTCAATAACCAATAGCGGGACCTGGATGCCCATATTGGCTCCTACATATTCTACGAAGATCTTTATCGGTCAGACCGCATAACAACATACGTTGTTCCCTTTGTCATCGGTATGTTACTTGCCCGAGATTCGATCGTCGGTATCCAATACCTAGTTCAATCTCGTTACCGGCAAGTCTCTTTACTCGTTCCGTAATACATCATCTCACAACTAACATATTAGTTGCAATGCTTGCAAGGCTTATGTGATGTGTATTACCGAGAGGGCCCAGAGATACCTCTCCGACAATCGGAGTGACAAATCCTAATCTCGAAATACGCCAACCCAACATCTACCTTCGGAGACACCTGTAATGCTCCTTTATAATCACCCAGTTACGTTGTGACGTTTGGTAGCACCCAAAGTGTTCCTCCGGCAAAAGGGAGTTGCATAATCTCATAGTCATAGGAACATGTATAAGTCATGAAGAAAGCAATAGCAACATACTAAACGATCGTGTGCTAAGCTAATGGAATGGGTCATGTCAATCAGATCATTCAACTAATGATGTCACCTCGTTAATAAAATAACAACTCATTGTTCATGGTTAGGAAATATAACCATCTTTGATTAATGAGCTAGTCAAGTAGAGGCATACTAGTGACACTTTGTTTGTCTATGTATTCAAACATGTATTATGTTTCCGGTTAATACAATTCTAACATGAATAATAAACATTTATCATGATTATAAGGAAATAAATAATAACTTTATTATTGCCTCTAGGGCATATTTCCTTCAGCTAGAGGTCCACTCCCTCCCCGACTCCTCTCCCTCCCCCGACTCCTCTCTAGTCCCGCCGCTAGCGGACTACCACCCCCACCGGCGACGTCCCTCCCTCCCTTCCTCTTGAGATCTACGGATGTGGCAACAGCGGCCGAAACCCACCCATCACCTATGGATGGATGGGGACGGGGGGCCAACGGCGGATCCGCACCCACCTTCTCTCGGGGGATCCTGCCACGATGACCCTGGTGATTAGCTACTGCATCGTCTACTGCTTCAACCACGACGCCATCATCTACTGCTTCAACCACGATGTCAGTTCTTCCTCGACCACTAGTAGAAAAGGGGGCAAAGGTCCAGGCCGAGTCAGCCCATTAGTCCCGGTTCAGTCTAGAACCGGGACCAATGGGGGCATTGGACCCGGTTCGTGAGCCCAGGGGGCCGGACGGGCCACGTGGGCCATTGGTCCCGGTTCGTCTGGACCTTTGGTCCCGGTTGGTGGGACGAACCAGGACCAATGGGCCTCCCTCCTGGCCCACCACCATTGGTCCCGGTTGGTGGCATGAACCGGGACCAAAGGCTCCCCTTTAGTCCCGGTTCATGCCACCAACCGGGACCAGTGGTGGTGCCTATATATACCCCCCTTGCGCAAGAGCAGAGCACACTGCTCTGTTTTTTCTGGCTGAGGGGAAGAGGGCTTGGTGGTGCTCTAGCTCACCTCCTATGCACACAAGGTGTTCGATGGAATCCCCGAGCCACACTACTTAAGCTTTCTCCTCTCCAAGCTCGACCTCCAAGCTCCATTTTCATCAATATTTGTCTAGGTTTAGCGGTCCGTGACACCCTGTCCCCGTCTTCACTGCCGTCGATCACCCGCGTCGAGCTCATCGCCGGCACCACCGTGGTGAGCCTCTTGTTCTTATCTTCTTTCTGAAAGGGAAAAATATTCTTACTTGTATGTTTACAAAGATACTTGTATTATTTTCTTACTTTTATTATTGCATCTTATATAGTGCGATAGTTTTGGTATCCACCCCCGTCGGCCCTCGTCCTGTCTATGATTCGGATGTGGTATATATATTATCTTTATAACTATTGGTTCATTTATTGTTTATGAAAATTATGCAGACCAACGTGACATAGATTTTATTTATCTAGGATGTATGTGAACCGGAAATTCCAACCGACCCTATTGTCGAGAGGTTAAATTTAGTTGAAGAAGAAAACAATTTCTTGAAGGAAAAAATAAAAAAAATTGAGGAGGAGAAGATGATATTGGAGTTGTATGTTGCGGATGTCGTCGATGATCACAAGATCAAGATGGATTCAATGCGCTTGAAGATTAGAAAGATTAGAAAATATGCCATTCATACCGAGGCTTGGTATCATTATGCCGTTGGATCAATTTTTACCTTGGTTGCGATTATGATCGCCTTTGTTTTCGCATTTAAATGTTTTACATAGTTTCAATGTATGGTTTAATTAATTAGATGCTCTGGAGAGCTATATGTTGGTAGATGAGAACTATGTATGTACTTTAGTTTTAATGTGATGATGAACTTCTACTAATTTGGACACTTAATTATATATAATGCACGCAGATGAACCGGCAATGGATGTACGGTGACAGACACACCTCCGAGTACATTAAGGGCATTCATGAGTTTCTCGATGCGGCTGAGGCAAACAAGCAGAATGGTTTTTTGTGTTGTCCATGCACTAAATGTGGGAATATGATGTCTTACTCTAACCAGAAAATCCTTCACACCCACCTGCTTTACAAGGGTTTCATGCCACACTATAATGTTTGGACGAGGCACGGAGAAATAAGGGTTATGATGGAAGACGACGAAGAAGAAGAGTACGATGACAACTATGTGCCCCCTGAATACGGTGATGCTGCAATGGGGGAAGCTGGTGAAGATCAAGATGAACCAGACGATGTGCCCAATGATGCTGCAACGGGTGAAGCTGCTGAAGATCAAGAGGAACCAGACGATGTGCCCGATGATGATGATCTCCGCTGGGTCATTGTCGATGCAAGGACGCAATGCGAAAGTCAAAAGGAGAAGCTGAAGTTCGATCGCATGTTAGAGGATCACAAAAAAGGGTTGCACCGCAATTGCGAATATGGCAACACAAAGCTCGGTACCGTACTGGAATTGCTGCAATGGAAGGCAGAGAATGTTGTGCCTGACAAAGGATTTGAGAAGCTACTGAAAATATTGAAGAAGAAGCTTCCAAAGGATAACGAATTGCCCAACAGTACATACGCAGGAAAGAAGGGCGTATGCCCTCTAGGATTGGAGGTGGAGAAGATACATGCATGCCCTAATGATTGCATCCTATACCGCGGTGCATACAAGGATCTGAACGCATGCCCGGTATGTGGTGCATTGCGGTATAAGATCAGACGAGATGACCCTGGTGATGTTCACGGCGAGCCCCACAGGAAGAGGGTTCCTGCGAAGGTGATGTGGTATGCTCCTATAATACCACGGTTGAAACGTCTGTTCAGAAACGGATAGCATGCCAAGTCGATGCAATGGCACAGTGAGGACCATAAGAAAGACGGGAAGTTGAGAGCACCCGCTGACGGGTCGAAGTGGAGAAAATCCAGAGAAAGTACTGGGATGAGTTTGCAAAGGACCCAAGGAATGTATGGTTTGCTTTAAGCGCGGATGGCATTAATCCTTTCAGGGAGCAGAGCAGCAATCACAGCACCTGGCCTGTGACTCTATGTATGTATAACCTTCCTCCTTGGATGTGCATGAAGCGAAAGTTCATTATGATGCCAGTTCTCATCCAAGGCCCTAAGCAACCCGACAACGACATTGATGTGTACCTAAGGCCATTAGTTGAAGAACTTTTACAGCTGTGGAATGGAAACAGTGTACGAACATGGGATGAGCACAGACAAGAGGAATTTAACCTAAAGGCATTGCTGTTCGTGACCATCAACGATTGGCCCGCTCTTAGTAACCTTTCAGGACAGACAAACAAAGGATACCACGCATGCACACACTGTTTTGATAACACTGAAAATATATACCTATACAAACGCAGGAAGAATGTGTACCTGGGCCATCGTCGATTTCTTCCGACCAACCATCAATGTCGAAAGAAAGGCAAGCATTTCAAAGGCGAGGCAGATCACCGGAAGAAGCCCGCCATGCGTACAAGTGATCACGTACTTGCTATGGTCAATGATTTACACGTGATCTTTGGAAAGGGCACTCATGTGGAAGAAGAAATCTATATTTTGGGACCTACCCTACTGGAAAGACCTAGAGGTCTGCTCTTCAATCGACGTGATGCACGTGACGAAGAACCTTTGCGTGAACCTGCTAGGCTTCTTGGGCATGTATGGAAAGACAAAAGATACACCTGAGGCACGGGAGGACCTACAACGTTTGCACGAAAAAGACGGCATGCCTCCGAAGGAGTATGAAGGTCCTGCCAGCTACGCTCTTACGAAAGAAGAGAAAGAAATCTTCTTTGAATACCTGCTCAGTATGAAGGTCCCGACTGGCTTCTCGTCGAATATAAAGGGAATAATAAATATACCAAAGAAAAAGTTCCAGAACCTAAATTCTCATGACTGCCACATGATTATGACGCAACTATTTCCGGTTGCATTTAGGGGGCTTCTATCGGAAAACGCCCGATTAGCCATTGTGAAGCTATGTGCATTCCTCAATGCAATCTCTCAGAAGGTGATCGATCTAGAAATCATACCAAGGCTAAGGAGTGATGTGGCGCAATGTCTTGTAAGTTTCGAGCTAGTGTTCCCACCATCCTTCTTCAATATCATGACGCACGTCCTAGTTCATCTAGTCGACGAGATTGTCATTCCGGGGCCTGTATTTCTACACAATATATTCCCCTTTGAGAGGTTCATGGGAGTCCTAAAGAAATATGTCTGTAACCGCGCTATTCCAGAAGGAAGCATCTCCATGGGCCATCAAACAGAGGATGTCATCGGGTTTTGTGTTGACTTCATTCCTGGCCATAAGAAGATAGGTCTCCCTAAATCGCAGTATGAGGGGAGACTGACTGGAAACGGCACTCTCGGAAGTGACTCAATAATATGCAGGGACAGATATTCTTGGTCTGAAGCACACTACACAGTTCTACAGAACTCTACCTTGGTGACCCCGTATGTCGATGAACACAAGAACAATCTGCGCTCCAAACACCCGGAGCAGTGCGACGACTGGATTACATGTGAACACATCAGGACTTTCAGCAGTTGGTTGGAAGCACGTCTCAGAGGTGACAACACTGTTTGTGATGAGTTGTACTTGTTGTCCAGGGGACCATCTTTGACTGTATTGATTTACAAAGGATACGAGATAAATGGAATACATTTTACACGATTGACCCAAGATCAAAAGAGCACCAACCAAAACAGCGGTGTCCGCTTTGATGCAACAACCGAGAAGGGAAAGGACACATATTATGGTTACATAGTTGACATATGGGAACTGGACTATGGATATGATTTTAAGGTCCCTTTGTTTAAGTGCAAATGGGTCAATCTGTCAGGAGGCGGGGTACAGGTAGACCCACAGTATGGAATGACAAGAGTGGATCAGAAAAATCTTGGGTACACTGAAGAACCGTTCGTCCTAGCCAATGATGTGGCACAGGTTATCTATGTGAAGGACATGTCTACCAGACCGAGAAAAAGAAAAGACATGGAAGCGAATACATCATACGATGAGCCAAAGCTCCACATCACTAATAGGGAAAACCTTATACACAGAACTTTAGCAGTAGCGAGGGTCAAAAAAGCACGCTGGTGCTAAGTAGCAGTAGCGAGCCTGCGAAAACCGCGCTGCAGATAAAGTTCTAGCAGTAGGGCGTCTTGCTCTAAACACGTTACTACTAAAATTCCCACGGCTTAGCCGATAGGCTACACATAGTAGTAGCGACCTATAACGAACTGCGCTACCGCTACTTTCTTTGTAGCAGCGCACTTTAGTCTAAACTCGCTACTGATAGAGGATATAAAATTAAATGGAAAGGAAATAGAAAGGTAATTGAAAATGAAAGAAATAGAATAAGGTGAAAGGAAAAAATGTGAAGAAAACTAAATGAAAAAGGGAAAAAAGAGAATGGTGTACCACTAGCGTGTATTCCAGAACGCTCTGTAGCTAACGTAGCAGTAGCGTCCTTTCTGGAACGCGCTACTAGTATTTCTGACTTAACCATGCGGTTCGTCCTTCCCCATGGCCACTTCATTCCCCAATTATCCAACTCCACTCTCCCCGCCGCCGTCGCCCCTCGGCCGCCGCGCGCTCTCCGCAAACCCTCTACGCCGCCCCCGACCCCAGATTCAACGCCGCCCCCACCCCCGACCTCAACGCCGCCCCGGACGCCGCCCCCGACC